>NC_029788.2:913942-934538 GCF_000816755.2 Arachis ipaensis | reverse complement strand
GATTTTTTTATTTTTATGGTTGATTATTATTGTTCCTCTCTAATAATTAATATATAATGGAAAAAAAATTCACATACAAAAATCAATAACCAATACATTTAGAATGCAATCATGCATTGTGGAAAAGTATAGGATACCAACATATTATCTGCCAACTTATTATCAACAATAATGAATTATTATATTTTAAATACATGTATAAAGAGACACATCTAAAAAATATATCTATAAAGATATTTCTATTAGACACGGTCATAAAAAATATTTTTATTAGACACATCTACAAAGACACTTCCATTAAACACAATTATAAACCAAAGTTGACAGAAGTTGGTAGAAATACTGTTAGTAACGTAGCGAGATTGTTGTTTTTATAGTAAAAATTTAGGTGCACTTAACTTAGTTGAAAATAGTTAGTTAAATGATAATTTAATCAAATTATTAAATTATTTAATAATTTTTAACTATTATGTAAATTTATCTGCAACTAAGATAGTGTTCAGCTTTCTTTTGAAACTAGAAAAAATGAAAAATCCAAAGTGATGAGGAAGAGATATTGAGAAAAGAAGTTGAAGAACCTTATTGTCATCATCGCCATCACAATCCTTTTTCTTCTTGAATTTCGTAGTACCACCGACTTTGCTGATGGGCAACTTCATTGCACCAAACGGCGTGTCAACATCAACATTTCCTTTTATGGTGTAGCCTGTTCCCCTTCCTCTAATCATATCCCAAACTGCAGATCCAAAATCCTTAGGCCTAAACGTGACTGGAATATCAATGAAGTTGATTCCACCTTTCTCAATCGTTGCGGATTTCGGTAGCTCCGCACCTCCAATGTTCACATCACCAAGCCACACCTCATATTCAAGCGCATTGACGTTGAGATCAAAGTCATTCTTATTCTCTATTTTCATGTGAAGAATAGCAACCGTCTCTTCAGTAGAGAATCTCTCGAACTGAATTTTCTCAACATTGACATCAGGCTTGTACGGAATTGGAATTTCTCCAGTTTTCTCCATAGGCAAGGTTAGCCTTCCCAAAATAGGAACATCAAAAATTAGGTCAACCATCACCCTATATGGAAGAATGCTTCCGGGTTGAATATCGTGATAAGTGTTTTTGATATCTGCATATGCCAAAGTGACAGGAACTTGTATGGTCTCTTCTCCATGTGAATGTATTGTACCTGCATCTGGTATCAATCCTGAAACTAATTTTCTCTCACCACTCTCGATCGAATAGTTTATGTCTATTAGAGGGATAGGCACTGGATTTGGGTTCTTTATCACCAAATCAAGAACAAGGTCTGCCTTGTCAACATTGATGGATGAAATGTGTACTGCGGCCACGTCAGCAGTTGGCTTCCCGAACCCAACTACCTCCTCGATCTTCTCCCCAACGTCATGAATGAAATCCTTCACCGCATGAAAAAATCCACTCTTTTCATCTTCTTGCTTTTCATCTTCTTTTTCATTTTCATCCTTCTCCACCATTTTTGGTTTATCTAAATAACAAAAGATAAATATGCCTTTGAGATTAATGCCGAGTATTTACTTTACATTACATGGGAATATTGAAAACTATTGAAACCGTTATTCCATCAATGGTCCAAATTTTGCAAAGTGACCAACGGTATGTGTTTAACAGTTAGAGTAGTTGTAATTGGTTATTAGAATGACTAGAATGACGGAGGCGTGATACGTTTATGGATGACAGCATCACTAAAATAAGGCAACAACAATCATGTTGTTTTTATCAAAATGAGTTTTCCCAAAAGATCTTTTAATACTGTGGTATCACAATGACAACTTTTATTATTGATAGTAGAAATTGTTTGTATGGTTTTTTTTTTTAATGCTTTAGGGACTAATTTGTAGGCAAATTCAAAGTGTAGAGTGAAATTTGTCCAATTAAAAGGATTACAAGAAAAACGAAAAAGCATTAGTTATGGACGCCTTATACCTATTACAATGAAAATGTCAAAAATATTTTTTCATAAAGATGTTGTTTAAAAATGTAACTTATTTATTTAACTACACTTAATAAAAATATGACTTATTTATTTAACTACACTTTAATACTTTTATAATATATCAAAATTAAACTCTATAACTCATTAATCAATAGTTAAAATGAAATACCTTCACATAAAAATAATTATGGAGTTTTCATTAAAATATTCACCTTAGTTAAATACAATGAGTGACGATAGAGAAGGAGTAAAAAACGTTGTAATGCAGAGGATTCTAGATGAGAACAAAAAAGGCAACATTGGTCTAGGTGCATCACCTGCCTTTCTTACACTTGGAATGTTTTCCTCGCGAGCAAATACCACTTCGCTATTTTTCAATTTCCATTAAATTTAATTAGAGACAACCATAAAAAATGAATGGGGTAATGCTAGGTAGACAAAAAAAACAACCGAAACTTTTCTTATTTAGCATTCATTAATTGTGGCGATAATTAATGAATGTTAAATAAAGAAAGTTATGATAATTAATGAATGTTAAATAAAGAAAGTTATGCCTGTTTTTGCTAATATTTTTTTGTTACTAAACATTTTCCGAATGAAAAATGTATGTTGTATCACTTGTCTCTTCTTTATGACAAGGAAGAATGCGAAAGATCCCAAATATGAGTAAAAACGACAAAATTGATATAAATACATCATTTGCTTTCTCACTGCTCATTTTCTCTTCTTTTTTTTTCCTTTTATGTTTTTTCAGTCTTCTATTTCCCTCTCATTTTTCTCATTTCTCATTCTTTTATGCGTTTTGTTTTTCCTGTTCATCTGTCTTTTTTTTTTTCCCTTTATTTTTTTAGACTCAGAATTTTTAAACTTAAGTTAGGATTTGAGTTAAACATTTTACAAATTGCAAAATAGGATTTACCATATACAATATGATATTCTTATTTGGTTAAGGTTTTTAACACTAGTCTAATTAAATTAAACTATAATTATTTATTAGATTAAATATGAAGCAATCACATATTGCCACTTCAGGAAGGGTAAATTATCCTCTGTATATCAGGGGGTTCTGGAGTGTTTGCAATAAATAAAATCTAAAATCACTCATATGCGTATCTATAGACAATTAGACATGCAATAAGGAAAACTCTTACAGTAATTGGATCAATCAAATACAATCAATTAGCACACAACAAACAATGGGCGTGGCTCACACCAATCCCAAAGTGTAAGCTCAAATAGTTTGCTAACTATCACTCACAAAGGCAAACAAAAAAAATGCCCTGGTGTTGGTGAAAGAAAATGGTAGACCACAGGGTATGATATGAATGAATCCTAATCACAATAACGTTACAAACTTCACTTTTACACACTTGTAGTACAATGCAGAACTCAAATAATTACAACAACAATGATGACAAAGCCTTATCCCACTAAGTGGGAACTCAAATAATTACAGTTGAAAAAAATATATATATACTAGTCAAGGAGGTCGCATCATGTATCTAAAGGAGCTTTATGATCTGGTCCAGCAAGAACAATCTGCATTTTAGCCATTCATAATTCAGCAATGGAGACCAAGAGAAAAATGGAAGGTTGAAATATGCTCCAACCATAACAGCTATTTTCAGCAAAGATCTGCAGCTAATATTCAGAAAGACTTACATTACAGTCAAATGCAAACCTCCTTGCAAGCATGATAGCTGCATTCCTTTCTCGCTCTGATTCAAAAGCTAATACAAAAGAAAGCCCTTGCTTTGGCTGCCAAAATAGAGCCTGTGCAGCAGCATTCCCACCTCCTCGAACACCGCAAAGCTTAAGAACAAGAGCATTGAACATTATTTGATTACATTTTTGTTTATTCAAATGAGATGAGAAGGAAAATCTTAAGCTTGTTCTAAATAAAACCTCATAAATCATACACTGCTAGAAAAGAGTTGTGCTAAGAAAAGTTAGTCTTCATCATGCAATAAATACAAGGTTCCTTTCGGTGTTTAGAAAAAACTCGAGTCAGAATGATAGCGAGAAAACTATTTTGATGTTGTCACTCCATTTCATACACCTATGAACCATGATGCACATCGTTTAAAAATCAGAAATGACAAAACTAAGCCGTATAGAAAGAGAAACTTTGAGGTGGAAATTCATTAAATAATGTTCAGTTCTCTCTCTTATTCTCACACACACCCCCCAACATAGATATATCTCAAATACGAGTCTTCCTCTTTTCCAAGTTCCAACTGTCTCATCTCTCCCATCTTTACCGACTAATCTTTCTACTCGTCCCTAATTTCCGTATCTCTTGCCCCATAAACATTTCGATTTGAGCATCACCATCATAATTCAAACACCATTTTCTTATTGAAACCCCTTCCAATGCCATCTTACATCAATGTTCATCCCAACACCCTCAATGCAGAGTAAAGCATCTATGATTGTATTGAAGAGCAATAATGGTTTCTTACCTCTCCACAAATATTAATCTTTATGTTGGAATCAGTATGTCTGTGGTAGAGTTCCTGAATTTATTTTTTATAATTTACTAGATACTTATTAGGGCAACTATCTTTATAAATTTTCTTCTCATATAACGTGTATTTTATTTTTTATTGCATGTGTGGGATGAATTTGGAATTTGAGATTGTGCAGTATAATTTCCTTCTTGATAAGAATTTTCATGTATTATTGGTGTTTAGTTTCTTTTCTTAACTTAATGTTCTAGGGAGATCTATTGAACTTTGGTATTATATTCAAGTACTTAGGTGTGTTACCTTTTGGGTGTAGGAACGTATTTGCATTTCGTTTGTCCATGAGAAAAAATATTATAATAAGTGTTGGGAATAATATTCTTGAGCTTGAATTGTAATGAGAGGATCAACACATATACTTAGTTGTTAAAATGGAAATGAACATCATGGAACATGCATTCATCAATATAATTTTGATAAATTCATATCTTATAGCTTATCTAAACCTTATGCACTCTAAGATAGAATATTAGAATAAAGGTAAAATATTGGCAATGTACTAAATTATGTTGGTAACTATCCTAAAAATACTGGGACCTATAGTTGGGACATTCAAATCAACATTTACATTTCCATAACTTAAAATCTTAAACTTTTGTTAGTACCCTCATAGGTCTTGTGAATTGACTCATAATGTTTTTTCTTGTTAGTTATTTGAAATAATATAAATTTGGGATTTGAGAGAGAGAGAGAGAGAGAGAGAGAGAGAGAGAGAGAGAGTTGAACATTTTTTTTATGAAATTCCAGTTCATAACTTCTTTATCTTTCTATACTGTTAACTTTTGTCATTTTCTGTTTTCTATACGGTGTGCACTGTAGGTGTATGAAATGCAGTGGTTCACATAATTGCTCAATTTGGAATACCTGCATTGAGCTTGAATAGTATTCTTTGGCAATTGTTGTCTTTCCTTTACAGAGCTTCATCCTCATCTTTCCAACATGAAGCGCATGTATAGATTCAGTTGGTTGGTGTGAGCCATTCATCTGAGTTACAACGACCTGAAAAGTATTCAATACAACTACCATTATTGTCACGGAATCTGTCCAGAGAAAATTGAAATGTTAAAAAAATGCAACACACTGCACATAACTGCAGTTAAATAGCCTTAAAACTACCCACTCTCTTTTACCTAAAGATTAGAGGCAAAAGAATGAGTGATAAAACACTGATAAACTTAGTACATGGAAGCAGTGTCGCAACTTACTAGAATCTTGTATTGAAATTCAGATACTATGTCAAAGGATTTCTAGACTATTTGCTTAAGCATGCAATAATTCCAAAAAGGGTAACGTACCTTTGTTTTCCCAAAGACTGTCCATGTCTCAATTTTGTTCCAAACCATATTTTATCTTATTTGTCCTAAAGATTTCTAAACGTACTCAATGTTGTCCAGATGCAAAATCATAGGCCTGGTCTCAAACTTCGATGAAATGTCAAGGAACCACAGAACTTACAAGGATATGTTATCAGAACATGAATTAGCACCTCATTAAACTAAGAACTAGGAGGCTCCTATTGAAGAATTACTAACAAAAACGTGTTAACTAGTTGCAATATTACACCGCATATGATCCAAATTAAAGCAATTTGGCTACTGACCAAATCCCATTAAACACATTAGTGCTGTTTGTTTACTCATGCTAGAACTAGAATATGTATCAATATCACTCTACAGGCTTGTTTTATTTGGATTAGAATTAGCATCTGGGTAGTTCTTGTGTACAATATACTTAACCGAACTCAACTAAGTCAATGCATCCCCCGCTAGATTCTCACTCACCATCTCTCTTCTAACATATTAAAAGCACAAATCATAACCTTATATAACAATACAAATGGCAGCTCCCAACAACTCACATTGATGCTTGTATCTAAATTAGTTAAAAGGGTAAAGAAAAGAGTAAAGAATATAAGTTAAAAAGAATTGTAATGACATACATTGAATTCAGTATCATGTTTCCGCACAAGTGCCTCTACATAGGTTCCCAAACCAGCAGCTGAAAGACAATACAAAATAGTTTATGCTCAACTTGACGAGGCAAAGCAACACGTGTCGCATGTCTTTTACTTCAAGTTGAAAAAGCAGAAAGTTTGCCATTTAAAAGGAAGCCATAGAAGCCATTTCTGTTGATGAGTACTAAATGAAAATATCAAAGTTCAGATTGCAAACAAACCTGGATCTATTTGACCAGTAGTTGACAGAGTGATTTGAAGGCTTTCTGAAATAATATCAACTTGCAGTATGCGTCCAACATCTAAAGGTTCAGGGGCATAAACTGACTTTGTAGCTCCTGAGAATGAGAAAGTTGTATCATTTATGCAAGTATCCAAATGATAAATCTACCAAATATAATGTTTAATAACAATCACCATTTCCAACACAATGCGCATCTTAAATGGTAGCGCAAAGAATAATGAGTAATAGGAATGACAAGCAAATCAATGTTACTTTAAAAATTAGCTGTAAATAGACATGCAATCAATGTGCACATCTACACTTCAAAACCAAACTTGATAGCCCTTAAGAATTTTTCTTGGAAAATCAGAATTATTAATATTAACAAGGTTAAATTACTTTGTTAGTCCCTATAGTTTTTCCAAATTTATAATTAGGTCCCTACATTTTAAAAGTTTTCAATTGGGTCCTTACACTAGTTTTAAATTTGGAATTAGATCCTTTTTAACAGTAAACGCTACAAAAATGCTTTCATCCATCTCACACCACTAGCGAATGTCTCAACATATTTCTCTTAAGTTATACATTTTTGGAACTATAAAGATGTGATTACACATTTAAAACTCATAGAGAACCAATAAAAACTTTGAAAGTGTAGGGACTTAATTACAAATATAGTGAAACTATAAGGACTAACAAAATAATTTAACCTATTAACAAATAGCAGTTGTTCTCTCAATAGAAGGTTCCATCAAAAGGCGTTCTCCTTATGGAGGTCACTAATCTTCTTTATCTAACAAGGGCAAACCAGAAGTAGAAAAATGTGCCAGTCACAAGTCTACTAAATTGAAGAGAGAAAAAAATAAATGAAAAAATAAAATTGAATGGAACAAAAGATGTCATGAAGTGCAAAACTTTTGGAAGATGTACCTGAAATAAGTTCCTTTTTGGCACCATCCGGTGATACACGATACCACTGAAATGAACATTTTGAAAGTTCGAGGGCATTATCAGAGCAAGGTTCAATTTGTAAATATGAACCAAGTGTTTCAGTTCCTTCTAACTCGTATAAATGGGAAGCTTTTTCCTCCCCTTTCTTCATCCTTGACAACTGAAAAATATAGTGGATGACAATCAGTGGAAACTTTCAATGAACAATGCTAGATTGCTATATTATCAAATAAGGACAATTCAACTCAGTTGGTAAGAAGAGAAAAAAAAAAGGAAAGGAAAGAAAAGAAAAGAATAATGCATTGACATTAGGCAAAAAAGGGTAACCACGTAAAGTCTCTCCATCATAGTCTCAGACTCGGGGAATATGGAAAACTCTTACATTTATGTTTACTTGCACTTCACTCGTTGTTTTGCCTATGATTCGGATTAAGTATGAGGATTTGAGAGCATGATAGTCTAGACTCTAGATACAAGCAGTGCCATATTCTCAGCTATGTTTTAGAGAATGACAAGGAATTAATAGCAACTAAATGAAATACAAAAAAAATAAATAAATAAACAAAAATGAAAAATGGAAAATTTGTTCCCTTATAGGTGCAGCTCACACCAGAATAATGACATGTCATCTCCAAACTAAACAAGATAGAATTCATTTATAAGCTGAAATTTTGTTAGACGACAGTTTCTCTATTGCCCAACAAAAACCCCTACAAGGAAACCACATTCAACGAGCACAATTGAAATTACCAAAGAAACAACTATTTGGCAAATCAAAAAAGAAACAAGTAAACAACTACTCAAATCACAGCCTTTTCAAAATGACATTTGGTGACAATTGACAAGCATACCTCCCTGTGAAGTCGAAGATAGTGTCTAGACTTCTCTGAGAGTTGGGCCCTCAATGCTCGAAGCTCATGTTCCATAGACATGACCTAAAGTTGATTCAGCAAACAATAAATTACTTTCCTTACTAAAAAAAGAAATAAATAAAATAAGATAAAGTAAAAATATTATCAAAACGAATCTACAGAGTAATGGGAAACAAGCCATTTCAACACAGGAGAACAACATCAATCATTCAACCACTAATAGGAAAACTCCAGCCATTAATCATAATATATTCCCAGTTACCCACAAGGTCACAACTAGTTCTTGATGCTCTCTCTGCCTCTATAGAGTTAATATTTGTATGGATTACAACACTTAGTATTAAGAACCCAGGTTTATGCAAATACACAGAAGCACATTAAGCAAGAAAGAACACATGAAAATTATGCTGTCAATGAGTAGAGAACATAAACAAAGTTAAGGGCAGGGACAAGGAACTACAACAAAAATGGAAGAATTTCAAATAATTGATCCAATTGATCTATAACATAGATGAAATACGGTAAAGTAAATATATACCTTGCTTGGTTGATGCAGCATTTTGATTCTTCGGGCTTCTTGAACTTCTTTCATCAATTCTTCCAGGTCCTAAAGTTCCCATAAAACCAATTTTTGTTAAAATACAACTTAATTCTTATAAATTTGTGGTGATGCTGTCCTCTTCCTGAAAAGAATCTTGTTGCTTTTATTGTTGTTTCTACAAATTAACGTCTACGGCATCCATTAATTTGATATTTATAGTCTTTCTTAGCAAATGAGTAAAGAACAACTAGGGAAGCAAACAAAATGAAACAATCTTGAACAGAACTTAATATAATCCAACCCAATAGCAAATTTTGGACAAAGATGACCCTTTCAAGTCTCAACTGAGTAAACTAAACAAACACAAAAAGCAGCAAACTCCCACGAATTTCTTGTATCCTTATTTTTCTTTCAGAACTTTTGAATGATCCAAGTTGAATTCCTTAGTCCTATATATTAAGTGAAAGGTCACATCAAAGATTCATCCAGGATAACAAAGTTATGAATGAGAGTAGCTTGCCTGCAATATTGACATAACAGACCACTGTTCCAATTTTGTGCAGCACATATCATGACCAATACTGACAGTATTAATTGGTTCTGTTATCCACTCACTGGATTTCAACTTAGATTAAGCTTTACATTTCCAAATGTACTAGTTACGAAGAAACTTCTCCATGCTAGGAGAAACCACAAAACACTGAAAGGAGGACTTAAAAAATAAATAAATAGATAATAAAGATCTAGAAGAATAAATAACTCTATTGGGATTTGGAAGGTAGTTAGAGTAACCAAGCAAAAGTAAAAGGGACTGAATCTCACTACTTCCCCTTTCATTAAAGTGCTTTCTACAGTGAAAATCCTTAAAAAGACTAGAACCCAGAATAAAGAAATAAATTTTGTGGTGCATTATGTACAAACAAGAAACAGTACAGACAAGGGAATATTCCAGATAAACAGATGATATTAGACGAGAACCATCAAAGAAGCAAGTGGTCTAAGAACCATACAGCTGACTAATAAATTTCCGGAAAGGGTGATTGAATATTCATAAAAGCCTAATTTAACTAGTTTCCAGTATCCAACATTAAGCTACTTCAAAACAAGTTGACGAAATCAAACAAGAAGTTTCGTTTTACTCTTAAATTTTATAAATTGATTAGATTTAGAACAAATGTACTGAAAGAAAATAAGTGAAATTATTGTCATCTATTTATTGATGGGACAGAAGGATAGATTCAAATCCCTCAATTTTAGAATTCACAAGTGCTACACATGACAAGTAAATACCACAAACCTGCTTCCCTGTAGCTCGAGACATCCTCTCATGATCCTGAAGTGCCTCCTCGACCCTCTGAACTGCTGCTCTGGCATTATCTATTTCAGAACGAGCAAAAGCCCTTTCCTCATCAACGAGTTTCTTAGCATCTTCAGAAGCCTGGAAATGAATCTAATCGCTCAACATCCAAAAACAAATTTCTTTATGCAGCCAAGATAGAAGACTAAACTGAGGCAAATCCATTTCATGGTAACTAATATTTCAATGACAAGAAAAGCTGCGAAAAAAGAAAAAACTGTATATGTGTAACATGCTAAAATAATAAAAGAGAAAACGAGTGGTTCTACAAGATAAACTTTCCTAACAAAAGCAATTCTTATTGTACAAAAAGTTATAAATAGTTTCTGAAACAGAATCATAGACAAACCATCAAAACTTAGAAGGTAATTTTCCGTTCATTTCATAATTAAGTATGCATTATACTTTGATTAAATAATGATCCTAGAGCCAACTAGAAAATGTTGCAACACAAAACATTTTGATAACTTTGTCTCCGTGTATATGCATAGTGTATGTAATAGTTACGAATTTTCTGTGTATATTGTTGATGTTTTCAATTTTCAAATACTCTCTCATACCATTCCTGTTTTTCCTCAGAATCAAAGAATATTATGCTGTTCATTTTATAGAATTACCCAATTTACACAGTACATTCATTGGCTTCAGCTTAGGTGGAGTGCTTTCAACTAACAAGGACATCAATGTAGTCAAATTTTACGGGGAAAGCATAGTTTTTGTCATCCCTTTGGTGTGCGGAAGACATTCTTTTCAAGAAATTCCCTTGTTGGACTTGGAGTGGCACTGGACTGTTCTTCAGGAAATAATATCTTCATTCAGTTTTGTTTTGCTGTAGAGTTCAGGTGCGATATAATATTTTCTTTCTTTATACGCCTTGGTCCTATTGTCCTATTTCTAATCAAAGTTCTACTTCCGTAACCAAAAAGGGGTTAAAGTTAATAGTTAACATCACCTGCTTAAGAAAATTTGTTAGCTTCTTCACTTCAGCCTTCTCTTGTATTAGTTCCCCTTCTCTTTGAGTCAACTGAACTGCTAGAGCTTCAACCTACATAGTAAACTGAATAAGTTAGTGTTCTTAAAAGATAGCACGAATAAACTGGTGCAAGAATAAGTATTCTATAAAAAGAAACAGAATACCCTAATAGCAACAAAAACCTATCTGATCACCAGATGCATATGGTTACAACATTACTCCGTGTCTACTAGCCACACCCAAAAAATAGCAATTTAAGACCCCACAGTGGTTTAAGTATCATCAACTCTAGAATAACTGGGCTAACCAAATGCAAGGTGAAATTTCAAATAATCTAGTCAACGTATTTGATGACACCAAGAAATGTAACAAAAAGTTTGTGCCTTATGTGCTGTCTCCACCAAAATCCTATCAATATATTTATTTTAAGGCTAAATTTATCATACAAAATCCATCAATTTAAAGGAAACTCAATGAAGGGGAGCCTTGGAGCAATGGTTGAGTTGTCTCCATGTGACTGTGTCGTGAAATCAGCCACTAATGCAATTATTAGATTAGGCTGCATACATTACATCTTTTGGGTGCAACCCTTCCCCAGACCCTGTGGTAATGTCGGATGCTTGTGCACCGAACTACCCTTTTCAAAGGGAACTAAATGTCCTAGAGATAATTGAAACCCGTACATGTTCGAATAAAAACAATAAACTCTAGCAGATACTAGCAAGAAAATGCATGCATCCTATCCGGAATCCAAAACCAAAAGCCCAGTTTCCTGCCGCTGAGGATATAAATGATAGCTAAAAAATTTACAGGCTGAATTCTTTAGCCAGCATCCACTAGCTATTAACCCATAAGTGCCTTTCCCTCTACAAATCAGTTGTGACACAGTCATTGTTGATTGGCGATGGTCTTGAATGTTGGCCATTTATCCTTACATGCAAATTGCGGAGATTACAGGGTACCTATGGCAGGTACAATGCTGAACAATCAGCTCTCCTAGACATATGAATATACTCATTTTCAATTATTTCCACAAAACTACTTTCATGAGGATGTAAGAAGGATCATGCATGATGAACAAGACTTTATATTGATAGTGTCAACATATATAAATCCTCCAACATGTAACATAACAAATATTATAAAATTATAATCTATTTATTAGGTATATATAAGTAGATATCCTTTCTTTCAATAAAAATAAACTAACCATAGAAATTGCTTCCTCTACATCTTCTTTGTTTCTTCCTGCAACTCGCCCTTTTAAGGATTCAAGTGCATCTCTAAGCTTTTTCAAAAGAACATGCTTCTCCAAGGATGCTGCTTCCCTCAGTCTAGCCTGTGTTTCATCATCAGAGGCCACGCTCAGGAGAAATAAGGCATGCACTTCTTAGGAAAAATCACTGATTATCTCGACAGGAAACATTTGAAAAAACAAACTACATAATAAATCTCATGTTGAGAAAGCCTTCAACAGTAAGCACTATGTTGAATCAGAAAATATATATATATATATAAAGGTCGACCTCTTCAGATAGTTTAGCAGCAGCTGCCAAACCCTTCTCAAATTTATTAGCAAGGTCACGAACTGACAGACGCTTCTGTTGTTCCAACAGCAGTGCAGTCTCACGTGCAACAACCTCCTTCATAGATAATACTTTCGGGTCATCCTTTGTCTCCATGATTTGATTGTTAGCTCCAAGTTTGTAATTAGGAAATCGAAGAGAAGCAAATATCACGTCAGCTGAAACTGCCGGCACTGCATCTTTATACATGGTATCCCCGAAATCACGGGTCACCCTTGTCATCTCCACGAGCAATCAACTCTGCCAATGGCAGCAAAGAAAGCTTTAGCATAAATAATTGAGAAGATTCTAGTTCCGTAAACAGCTCAATGAATTTAAACAAAATATCCATAGAAAAGGGACAAAGGGGCAAAGCAATCACTCTCAGACATGCAAAAAATAGTAGAAAATAACAAATTAAAGAACATAAAGCCAAATCAGGAATTTAATTAATTGAGATTGATACTACTGGCCAAAACTGCACATTGGCCATCAAGCTTATTAAGAATCAAAGAGAAAACTGAGAGATTTTCAACAATGAAACAACACAAACCCTAACTATTCTCGTTACTTTTTTGTTTGGGTTCCTTTCTGCAATAAAATTGAAGCAATGAGAGAAAAGCTAACGAAAAAATATAAACAGAAATGAAAAACTTACAGATCACAAGAGGACAAATAATGAGAAGTTAAGCTTGGGATTCTTGGATCAGATGCGAAGCGGTTGTTGCATATATATTGAGAGAGAGAGAGAGAGAGAGAGAGAGATGATAGCTTTGCTTTTTAGAAAGGAAGGAAATAGAGGCCCTTCAGTCGCCTACTCAAACTCAAAGTGTTAACGTTTTGAGTTGTACTTTTGAAATTTGATGGATAGATGGATACTGTGTCATGCGTTACCTCAAAACTCTTTGGCGGGTCCCAAGCTTCAGCTCCTTCCTCTTTAGTTTACTTCTCTGTTCGCTACTTCACTTCACACTTTTTCCCACCTTTTTTTTATGTTTAGCCTTTTTTTTTTAAATTAAGGATTATTATCAAAGTTTTGAGACCATCTCCACACGACTCAACTCTTTTTGTTTATGGTTCACTTGCTATAAAAAATAATTTTACATCAATTTTTGCATCATAAAAAATAAGAAGGCTGCTACACATATAAGTCTTTTTGACAATTAAGTTTAATTATGTTGACCCAAGCTCAGCAAAAACTAACTTCACAATTCACATCAAGGAGCGTATAAACACGCGCTCGCTCAACAGTTTAATAGCGCGAACGGGATTATGAAAAACGCTTCTTCTTCTTTCTTGATCAAAACCGCAACCCTGAAAATTTAAACAACACTCGAAATCTCTAAAAAAAACTGTCAAAATTGTCGCGAAAACTCAAGAAAATCTACAAGCGAAGTTCAAAATCTCCACCAAAAAATACAGAAACAAAAGAAAAAAGATTATTGAAGGTATTGTTTACTAATCATCCAGTTTTTTCACTTTTCTCTTTCTGATTTTGATCGCGAAACATTAGATAGTCATATTTTTGTTTATTTAGTATATTCATTATGTGTTTGAGGGATTTAAATGTGTTTTTGTGCATATTACTGTTCAATCGGTGATACATTTCTTACGTACTGTTTCTCGTATAATTTAACCTATATTTTCATGTGTTTAAGGGAATTGAATGTGTTTTTGTGCATGTTTGTATATTTCAAATTGAGTTTGTCCATAGTAATCAAAAATAACTTTCGGTGTATTTTGTTTAAATTCGAGTGTAAATGGTCTTATTCTCCAATTCTTGCTATAACTAGAAACTTTCGGTGTATTTCATGTGAATGTGGGTTTAATTGGTGCTGTTCTCCAATTCTTGATCATTCTAATGTTCTGGTTTAGTATTTTGTCTCGCAGATTGTTATGAGATTAATCTGGACAGATGATGAGTGAGATTTATCTTTTAAGTTGGTAGCCATGGAACCAAGTGTGCGATCAGATTTAATAGTGCTCCTGGGTTTGGTTCTTCATTCTCAGATGGGCCATTTTTTTCTGCATTTTGTTGGGCCTAGTTTGGATTTTCATTTAAATTATTTGCAACTCACATTTTTTTTTTAAAATGCATTTTTTCTGAAAATTTGGTGTGATACAAGTTCATTTGGTTACAGTTGTAAAATTAACTTTTTCAATTTTTTTTACCTTCTTCAAGCTAAGATCTTTGTACTACTTTAGGTCTATATTAATGCTTCCACATATGCACCGGTTCACACACATCTCTCAACTCATACTCCCCACTCTTCACATTCTACAACTGACTAGTGGTCTATAAGTATGGGTCGCAAGAAAAGGGCTGTTCGTAGAGGCACTCACAGTGGTGCTCAATCTTCCCGTTCTGCTCCTTCCCCTATCATTTTCATCAACTCCCACTCCTCCCCTTCTCCGAATGACTCTCTTCCATATCCTCCACCACACACTGACATTGAAGAAATGGCTCGCACCAAAATCATTGCTCGCCGCCCTGGTTTGGCTCCTAGGCAAACTTCATCTCAGCTAAGTTCCTCTAGCGGCAAACGCCCTATTAGCGAGGAAGAATAAGAGCTTCCTTCCTCTCCTACTCGTCCTAATCGCAGTACAGTCATTGACTTTCGTCTTCGTTCTATTTCTGAACCAAAGCTTTCAAATCCTATTGCCTATAAATTCTTTTACGCTGATTTTCCAAAAGTCTCATATGATTCCCGTTGCTACAACTCCTTCATGAATCACATGTTTTTCTGCAAGGATATCATTGAGTGTCCTATTTGCCCTTCCAAACTCGTCAATCTTGACGATCTTTGTCAAAAAGGTCTGGACTTTGTGTCTATGTTCGATTTTCAAGGATGGATTCCCATCCTCTCCATTCGTGAAAAGGTTTACCCTGATCTTGTGAGGCAGTTCTATAGTAACATGTCTTACAAAGAAGAGAGGATTGCTTCGTTCGTTAAGGGTCGTACCATCATTCTAGACAAATATCATTTCAGCAAAGTCCTAGATTACCAGGAACGCGGAATCAATGTGTTCATCTCTGGTAAGTGGGATGAGTCTCTAAACGTGTCATATTTTGAAGCCCTAGGAACAGTCTGTGTCAATATTCCACTTCTTGAAGGTACTACTCCCACTCACAAGTTCTTTGGTCCAGTCCGTGCCCAGTTGCACAAGATTGTGAATCACATCATCGTGCCTCAAAGTGACTCTTTTCAGCGAGTTTTCTTCTGTGATATACTGGTTATATTTGCTCTTCTTTCAAAAATTTCAATTTCTTTTGCTTATCTTTTGTTAAGACACATGCATGAATGTGTTCGTTCAAAAAATGCTTTACCTTATTCCATGCTACTCACTAAAATTCTTCAATATTATAATGTTGATTTTGTGACTAAAATCTCTCGAGAATTTAATTCTTACATAAAAGGGGATGATGTAGTAAAAAGAACAGCAAACAAGCATCGAAGCACTGATGAGGAGGCTGACGATCCTGAACACAGCAATGTCCCATTGATTCCAAAATCAAACTCTACCAAAATCAGGATTTTGACTGGTATCATGAAGGATGTGCTTCAAGAATTTGTTAATCTCACTAATCTTCTCATCAATTTTGGGACTGAAAGAAAAAGGGCTGAAAGCATGGAAGAGACAGCACTTAAGAAGACCAAAGGGCACATTCGCATTCTCATAAACTATGTCGAAGAGATTGAGGCTGGTTGCACCAGTACTGATAATGAGGAAGATGATGCCTCAGATGAGTCCAACTCTGATGCCTAGATTATCTCATCTCTGATCTAGCAAATTTCACAAATTTTGTTTAAAGACTCTTTAGGATTTTATTCATTTTGCTTATGTTGGATGACTGTATATACCTCAAGACTTATAACTGCTACTTGTGACTGCTTCTATTATGCCTCTAACTAATTGTTTTTGCAGGTTCTTTCTTTTCCACCTTAATGACAAAAGGGGGTGAAAAGAAGAGCAAAGAGGCTTAGATTTTTTGAGATGTTCTGATCTATTTCATATGATATGTTATCTGCCATCCTTTGCATGATGTGTTCATTGTTTTGACATCTTTTGCTTATATGTTCTTGTTCATACCCTGGCCCAATAAATAGGGCCCAGGATCCAAGCAAAGAAGCCCAACCCAAAGGGTTGGCTCTCCCCCTGTACCAGCCTTCATCCCAAGAAGTCGGTACTGAACACGACCTGCTCCAAAGAAGTCGGATACGAGGGTTAGCTGGCAGATAACACTCATTCGAATGAATAACTGCCCCTAGAAACTCTCTAACCACTTCATAGAGCCATATCTTAACCTCCCTAAGATATGGGAACGGTTATCCACCTAAAAAGGTGGCACTACTTCAGCGGTGGTTATTGGTTCACCACTATAAATACACTGACACCATTCAGGTATCTCTAAGTTCCAATACTCTCTAACCTGCTCACACTCTTGCTAACTTAGGCATCGGAGTGTCTTTGCAGGTACCACCCCCCATTCTTTCACACGTACAAGTCGGACGGAGGAACACCGAGTAACAGATCCACTCGAAAGCCACCTCCTTCATACGTTTGGGCCAACCAACGCCATCCAGCCCATTAATCTCCGGTTATCCACCGTAACATTGGCGCCATTGCCGGGGACCCGAGAGATCAACCAGTGATGGCGGATAGATCCCCTGAAGAGGGTCATGTGGAGACAGATTCTGAACAAGAGAATCTGAACACTGGAAACAATGAGGCGGACCGGACCCTTCACCAGGAAGCCAATGATCAACACAGGGAAGGCACCTCCGGAATCAAAAACCCGAAGGTAAATTCCTCGGAGGGGCGCGAATCAGAAAAAGAAGGACCATCCCACGTAATTGAGCTCATGGGATTAGTCCACAGTCGCCTCGAACAGCTAGAACAGGAACGGGAACGACAAAAGGAAACCGAAAAGAACCTAAAAGAGGAGATGGAGCGACGAAAAAAGTTAGAAAGAAAACTCTTAAAGTTAGAATCCTCCCTCAAAGGTCAGAACTCCCACGACGGTAGAGAAGATTCGCCCTTAGGGGAGAAAAACCCTTTTAGCGAGGACATAATGAGGGCAAAAGTTCCGAGAAACTTTAGAAGCCCCGATATGGACCTCTACGACGGAACCACTGATCCAAAGCATTATCTGAGCAACTTTAAAAGTCGGATGTATCTGACTGACGCTTCTGACGCTACGCGATGCAAAGCTTTTCCGACAACCTTGTCAAAAGCAGCGATGAAGTGGTTCGACAGCCTCCCTCCGAGGTCAATTACCAGTTTTGAAGACCTCTCAAGAAAGTTTTTGATGAGGTTCTCCATCCAGAAAGACAAAGTAAAACATGCACCAAGTCTCCTGGGAATAAAACAGGAGGTCGGGGAGTCCTTACGGGCCTATATGGAAAGGTTCAACAAAGCATGTTTGGAGATTCAAGACCTGCCCACCGAAGCAGTCATCATGGGGCTAGTCAATGGTCTTAGAGAAGGTCCCTTCTCACAGTCCATATCAAAAAGACACCCCGCCTCTTTAAGTGATGTACAGGAAAGAGCTGAAAGGTACATCAATATGGAAGAAAATGCTAGGCTAAGAGACCTGAGTTGGCGACCTGGTCATCCTCCCTCAACGAAAGAGAGGGAGAGAGAAGCTAAGAAGAAGGAAGAACTCGGCCTCGATAGGCCAAGAAAATATCACTCTTATACTCCACTGAAAGTTCCTGTAGTGGATGTATACAGAGAAATTTGCAATACCGAAAGGCTGCCTCCTCCCAGGCCCATTAAAAATAAAAGAGGAGGGAGCCGCGGTGATTACTGTGAGTACAATAAAATATTATAATGCTTTAATCGGCAGAGCTACCCTTAATCGACTCGGAGCGGTAGTATCGACACCCCACCTCTGCATGAAATTCCCGACCTCAGCGGGGATAGCAACGGTGAGGGGAGATCAGAAGCTGGCAAGGAAAGGCTACAATGAAAGCCTAAACCTGAGAGGAAAAGGCAAAGAAGTTCACACAATAGAGCTCGATGGAGCAAGGATTAAAGAAGAGCTGCGACCACGACCCGGAGGAAAAACCGAGGAGATTCAGGTCGGAGAAGAGGAAGGAAAAAACACTCACATAGGAACCAACCTGGGGGAAACCCTAAGACAAGAATTGACTAAGCTCCTAAGAGATAATTCCGATCTCTTCGCCTGGAAGGCCTCCGACATGCCTAGGATAGATCCAGAACTCATGTCCCACAAGCTCTCGGTCTACTCAGGATCTCGACCTGTACAACAACGAAGACGCAAGCTCGGCCCAGAGCGAGCTCTAATAGTAGAGGAGCAAGTACAAGCGCTCCTAGAAGCCGGTTTCATCAGAGAAGTCAAGTATCCAACATGGCTAGCCAATGTAGTGCTAGTCAAAAAACAAAATGGTAAATGGAGAATGTACGTCGACTATACCGACTTAAATAAGGCATGTCACAAGGACCCTTATCCACTACCAAGCATTGACGCCCTAGTAGACTCTAGCTCGGGGTATCAATACTTGTCGTTCATGGACGCCTACTCAGGGTATAACCAAATCCCGATGTATGAACCAGACCAGGAAAAAACATCATTCATCACGCCCAGAGCTAACTTTTGCTACGTGGTCATGCCATTTGAATTGAAAAATGCAGGGGCCACATGGTTTTTGCACCAAAAAACCGGTTTTTGCACCAAAAAACCGGTTTTTGCACCAAAAAACCGGTTTTTGCACCAAAAAATCGGTTTTTGTACTAAAAAATTGGTTTTTATACCATGGGAAAAGAAGAGAGAGAGAAGAGGATAGAGAATAGAGAGAGAGAGAGAGAGAATAGGGAGAGAGAAAAGGAGAGGAGGAGAAAGAGGAAAATGAGAGAGAGAGAGAGAGGGAGAGTAGGGAAAAAGAGAGATAGGAGGAGAGAGAGAGAGAAAGAGAGAGAGAGAGAGAGAAAGAAGGGAGGGAGAGAGAGAAAGAGAGAGTAAGGGGGAGAGGGGGGGAGAGAGAAAGGGAAAGGAAGGGTAAGAGAGAGAGAGAGAGTGAGAGAGAGAGAGAAAGAGTATGTAATTTGGTTTTGAAATTAAGTTTTGATTTTAATTTGGTTTTGGTTTTGGTTAACCGGTTAAAAACCGGTTTTTTTTAATTTGGTTTTGGTTAACCAATTCTAAAAAATATGGATATGGTTTTTAAATTGTTCCATTAAACTGGTTAACCAAAATGTGGTTATGGTTTTTTAACCGGTTAACCACATTTTGGTTTTTTTATGAACACCCCTACACATATCAGAGGCTGATGAATAAGGTGTTTGCCCCTCACCTAGGGAGCTTAATGGAAGTGTACGTCGACGATATGCTGGTAAAGACCAAGAAAGAAGTCGACCTCTTGTCTGACCTTTCACAAGTCTTTGACACCATAAGGTTGCACGGGATGAGACTAAATTCTACAAAGTGCGCCGTCGCGGTGGAGGCAGGAAAATTTCTAGGATTCATGCTAACACAAAGAGGGATCGAAGCCAATCCCGACAAGTGTAGAGCTATCCTAGAAATGAAAAGCCCGACTTGTTTGAGAGAGGTCCAACAGCTGAATGGCCGACTAGCAGCTCTCTCCAGATTTTTGGCAGGATCAGCACTAAGATCCCTTCCACTGTTCTCCCTATT
>NC_029788.2:909312-913839 GCF_000816755.2 Arachis ipaensis | reverse complement strand
AACACCCAATCTATTTCATCAGTAAAGTTCTACAGGGCCCTGAGCTAAGGTATCACAAATTAGAGAAATTTGCCTACTCCTTAGTGGTAGCCTCTCGAAGGCTATGGCCTTACTTTCAAGCTCACACAATAAGAGTCCGCACGAACCAACTCATGAAGCAAATCCTCCAAAAGACGGATGTTGCAGGAAGAATGGTTCAATGGGCAATAGAGCTCTCCGAGTTCGACTTGAAGTACGAAACTCGGACGGCGATTAAAGCCCAATGCCTCGCCAACTTCATTGCAGAATATGCAGGGGATCAAGAGGATAAACCAACTACATGGGAACTCTATGTAGATGGATCCTCCAATAAAACAGGAAGCGGCGCAGGCATAATATTGGTAGATGAAAGGGAAACCCAGATAGAGGTTTCCCTCAAGTTTGAATTCCCAGCTTCAAATAATCAGGCAGAATATGAAGCCTTGATTGCAGGATTGAAGCTGGCAGAAGAAGTCGGTGCTACGAAGGTAATGATATACAGTGACTCTCAAGTGGTGACCTCCCAAATAAGTGGAGAATATCAGGCAAAAGACCCAAATATGAAGAGATACTTGGAAAAAACTCTGGAACACCTTGGGCGCTTTGCAGAAACCGAGGTCACGCACATAACTCGGGACCTAAATAGCAGAACAGACGCCCTATCCAAGTTAGCAAGTACCAAGCCAGGAGGAAATAACAGAAGCCTGATCCAAGAAACTCTCCAAGAACCTTCAGTGGTAAAAATGGAAGACAAACAAGAAGTCTTTGAAGTGGTCGGATTAAACCTTGGATGGATGAACCCCTTGGTCGAATACCTGAAATTCGACATCCTCCCCAAGGAGGAAAAGGAGGCCAAGAAAATCCGAAGGGAAGCACAACACTATACCTTGGTGAAAAATATTCTCTATAGAAGGGGGATATCAACACCATTGTTAAAGTGTGTACCGACCTCAAGAGCCACCGAGGTATTAGAGGAGGTACATAGTGGAATCTGCGGGAACCATCTCGGAGCAAGGTCATTAGCCAGAAAGGTGATCCGAGCTGGATTCTACTGGCCAACCTTGCAGAAAGATTCCACAGACTTTGTGAAAAAGTGCCAACCGTGTCAAATGCATGCAAATTTCCACGTGCCCCCCCAGAGGAGCTCATCAGTATCACCTCTCCATGGCCCTTTGCAAAATGGGGAATGGATTTGTTAGGTCCTTTTCCCCATGCGCCAGGACAAGTCAAATACCTAATAGTGGGAATAGATTATTTCACAAAGTGGATAGAAGCAGAACCACTAGCCACCATCACTGCACAAAGAAGTCGGAGGTTCCTCTACAAAAATATAATCACAAGGTATGGGATACCTTATTCCATTACCACAGATAACGGAACCCAGTTCACCGACTCCACCTTTAGAAGCCTAGTAGCCAGTATGAACATCAAACACCAGTTCACCTCAGTGGAACACCCACAAGCCAATGGGCAAGCCGAAGCAGCCAACAAAGTCATACTGGCAGGGCTGAAGAAAAGATTACAAGATGCGAAAGGAGCTTGGGCTTAAGAGCTCCAACAAGTACTATGGGCTTACAAAACAACCCCCCAATCCGCCACTGGAGAAACACCCTTCCGACTAGTTTATGGCGTAGAAGCCATAATCCCAATAGAGGTCAATGAGCAAAGCCCAAGAGTGATTTTCCACGACGAGATCGGGAATATACAGGGGCACAAAGAGGAGCTCGACTTGCTCCCTGAAATCCGAGAAGAAGCCCAGATAAGAGAAGTAGCGTTGAAGCAAAGGATGACCGCGAGATACAACAAAAAAGTCATTCGAAGGACGGGAGCAGCCCGACTCATAAGTCGGAATGCGAAACCGAGTAAAATTAAAATGAATCGCAAAAGTAGCCTAAGTCACGAAAAACTCAATAAAACAAAATTGAGTACTAGGAATAACAAAAAAGAGATAGGAAAAAACTAAGAAAAAGTTGTAAGGCTGCCTTGAGGAGCAAAGAGATTCAGAAAAGCAGGCCAGCCCCAAAGAATAGGTTTTTTCCAGAAAAGATCAAAAGAATAGAAAAGCATGCGCGCATAAGGTAACTCAAAACCCTTATCCAAAAAGGGCATTTATTTAAAACGCTAAATTAAACCCTTATTAAAAAAGGGGTATCGTAAATTGTTTTGTTTACGGCCTTAAAAGGCCAAAAATTGTTCAAACATCAACAAATAAATATAAAGAGTTTTAAAAAAGGGGGTCCACAGGCCGGACCCCCAATAGCCAACAAATCACTTCTTTGCAAGAGGAGTAGAAGGATCACCACCACCAGGACCAGGAGTTGGAGAGAAAGTCGGAGGAGCGGCAGAAGAACTTGGAGCGTCCTTAGAGCGAGGAGGGGACTTTATGATCTTCTGCCCCCGAGTCTTCAAATCAGACTCAGACTCCACCACGGGGACAGGAGGATCCACGATGGCACCATCAATAACAATCTTATCAGGGTCCAAAGGAGAAAGGTCCAAGTCAGGAGCAATGACTCCGACCTAGGGCCGTCAAAATGGGCTAAACCCATCGGGCCAGCCCGTTTACCCGTTTAAATGGGCGGGCTTTTCCTCTAAAATTAAGCCCGTTTAAATTTCGGGCTAAACGGGCTGAGCCCGATTAACCCGAAAAAAATGACGGGTTAAATGGGCTAGCCCGCGGGCTAAACGGGTGGCCCGTTTAATTTTTTTTATATTTTTTTAAAAAAGTAGCACTTTTAGCTAATATTTCTCCATATCCGACCCGAAAATCCGACCCATCAACTAAAAAAATTTTCTTTTTTAATGGTTTTTGACCTAAAAGTGGTATTTTTTGTCAAAATATTTTTCAAAAAATAAAATAAAATGATAAACGGGCTGGCCCGTTTAACCCATCGGGCTGACCATAAACGGTCCGGGCTAGAAAATTCTGGCCCGCGAATAAAGGGAGCTTGAACGGGCCAGCCCGTTTAACCCGTGGGCTTAACGGGCCGGGCCTAAATGGGCCGGGCTAGCCCGTTTGACAGCCCTACTCCGACCTGCTCCTTAAAAACCCTCCAAGCCTCATCAGCACCATCCGCAATAGAGTCCTCCAACTCGGTATAGGCCTTCCGGGCATTCAGCAAGTCATTCTTTACAGACACAAGATCAGCAAATAAACTGTTGTAGCTGGTTTGCGCTGTCTTCCTCAAATCCACCTCCATGTTGCATTGGGCTTGCAACTTCTTCTCCTTCTCCCGGAGGCTGTCCCTCTCCTCCTTCAGCTTGGCGACTTTCCCCTCCAACTCCCTCTCGTGCTCCTGATATATGTGAAGCCTGCCTTCCAGCTCCTCGACCCTCGAGGTCGTCCCTAAAGAGCTGAGAGGAGTCTTCTCAAATATATCTAAGAGTTTGCCACAAACTCCCGCCGTCTTAAGACTCTCCTCAACCACAGCAGTGAGGTAGTGCCGAACAGAAACATCATCCATGCTCATACGAGCATGGGGATAAATGTTCTTTCGGACGAACGCAAGAGCGTCCGCCTCACCAGAAGCGCCAGACTCTAAGGTCTTACGCTTCCACTTCTCTGGTTCAGGAGTAGTCGGATGGAGGGGGGTGGCAGAGAGGAAGCAGAAGAGGAAATCACAATAGGTTGGGAGGGAGTCCCGACGTTCTGAGGAGGAGGAGGAGGAGAGACAACTGCCCTAGCACCACCAGACCTGGCACGAGACCTCGCCTTGGCCTCCTGAACTCTTTGGTAAGACTCCTGGGCATTTGTTTTTGCCATCTCTGAAAAAAGCAACAATTGATAGATTAGACAAGTCGGAAGAATTAATCAGGCAAGTCGGAGAACCAAATGAAAGCTACCTATTTGTGCCTGGATAAAACTTGGAGACCCCTGGAGAAACTTTTTTGTGTCCAAGTAGGGAGACCTCCCCCAAACTTCTCGGAGGAACCCCACAATGGCCGCCTCCACCTCATCCAGGTCGTCAAGACCATACTTTTCACAAGGGGAGGCCTCCAACTAGTATAAAGGAAAGCGGGGGGAAGAATTGTCATCCAGGAAAAAGGGGTGGTGGCCCTCTACAGCTTGCACTTTGAAAAAATAGTTTTTGAAGTCGTGGAAGGATTCGTCAAAAAGGGTGAAAATCCTCCTACCTTGTATGGCTCGGAACGATACCCACTGTTGTTTATTGTTTAGCCCACTAAAGGGTTTTGTCATATGAAAAAGATGGAAAAAAATCTTTAAAGAAATCGGAAACTCTAAAGCCTAGCTGATAAATTGATAAATTTTCAAAAAACCACAAGAGTTGGGTTGAAGCTGGGTAGGAGCGACTCGGCAATGACGTAAAACAGACATCTCAAAGTCTGAAAAAGGAAGAAAAACACCCAAACGGGTGATCATACACTCATACATAAAGAAAAAATGAGAGGCCGCCTCATTAGCCCTCCCAAAGCAAACCCGGTCTTCTGGACCCGGGGCCACTAACTCATACTTCGGCTCATCCTCCTCAGAAGAACAAATTCTGTGGC
>NC_029788.2:900163-907710 GCF_000816755.2 Arachis ipaensis | reverse complement strand
TCATCCAGGAAAAAGGGGTGGTGACCCTCTACAGCTTGCACTTTGAAAAAATAGTTTTTGAAGTCGTGGAAGGATTCGTCAAAAAGGGTGAAAATCCTCCTACCTTGTATGGCTCGGAACGATACCCACTGTTGTTTATTGTTTAGCCCACTAAAGGGTTTTGTCATATGAAAAAGATGGAAAAAAATCTTTAAAGAAATCGGAAACTCTAAAGCCTAGCTGATAAATTGATAAATTTTCAAAAAACCACAAGAGTTGGGTTGAAGCTGGGTAGGAGCGACTCGGCAATGACGTAAAACAGGCATCTCAAAGTCTGAAAAAGGAAGAAAAACGCCCAAACGGGTGATCATACACTCATACATAAAGAAAAAATGGGAGGCCGCCTCATTAGCCCTCCCAAAGCAAACCCGGTCTTCTGGACCCGGGACCACTAACTCATACTTCGGCTCGTCCTCTTCAGAAGAACAAATTCTGTGGCGAGTACGAAGGTGGGTGATAAACTTAGAATCGACTGAGGGTTCCTCCCCTAAAACTGTGACATCGACCCAGTGAGAGAGAGCATCTACAGAAGCCATTTCTTTTCTAAAAAAGGGGTGACAAAACCTACAAGGGGAAAAGAAAAATCACCAACACGGTCTCTAAAGGAAGGGGGATGCGAAACCAAAGTCTGCAAATCAAATTTATCTACAAAAGCATATTAAAGAACTAACCTCTATCTGGAAATGAGGGTTGGAAGCAAAAGCCTTCGAAAACACAAGAATGCAGTACGAACGAATGCAAGGGAAATTTGAAAGATCGCAGAAACGAAATAATGAAAGAGAGGGAAAGTATTTATAAGAACGTTAGGGGCATAATGGTAAAATAGGGGCAGTCATTAATGAAGATGCACCGTTACCAAGGCTATTGAATCCCTATGCACACCCCTAACGGACACGACGCTTGATTAGACGTAACTGTCAGAACCAAAAGGTCACGAAAAGTCACGTCGGTTTCAAATCATCACGTCGGTCCTCTTACAAATCGGCTAGGATCCCGAGTAGAATACTCGAACCCAAATCTTAAAAAGAAATTGGGCTCGAGTAGGGGCACTGTTCATACCCTAGCCCAATAAATAGGGCCCAGGATCCAAGCAAAGAAGCCCAACCCAAAGGGTTGGCTCTCCCCCTGTACCAGCCTTCATCCCACAATACTCTCTAACCTGCTCACACTCTTGCTAACTTAGGCATTGGAGTGTCTTTGCAGGTACCACCCCCCATTCTTTCACACGTACAAGTCGGACGGAGGAACACCGAGTAACAGATCCACTCGAAAGCCACCTCCTTCATACGTTTGGACCAACCAACGCCATCCAGCCCATTAATCTCCGGTTACCCACCATAACAGTTCTTATGTGCTTAATGTCAATTTACTGTTGCATCTTTTCCATAGCTCCTGTGATATTTGATTATTCATTTTGTACTACTGTTGCTATACAATACTACCTTGTTGCTGGTTTCTTTGGCTGGTTTGAGCATTCTCTATTTTGAGAAGAAGCCTTGATTAAGGGAAAGGGGCTGACATTAAGGGGGAGTACTTCACTTCCTATTTAATTTTAAAATGGTCATCAAAGGAAAATATTCTTACTCCATTTTATTTAAAGTTTAATTTCTATTATCCTCTTTTATCATGTTTTTCATTAAGGGGGTATTGTTGAGTTAGGATTGATTTTGATATATAATTATGATGACAAACATTTATTAGGTTAAAAGCGCAAGTATAGTCTAATGTGTGTATCAGTGATGCAAGCCTAATAACTCATCTCAGCCCACCTTAATCTGCCTCTACATACTCTCACAATGCAATGAATCATGGACATCAGCCCAGATGCATTTGAAACAAGAATCAGAACCAAATTAAAAGAATAAGGAGGTTCTACATTTGAAAAAACAAAAGGAAGAAAAAGGAAAAGGGACATTTGGCATCATTAGGAAAAATAAAAACAGTTATGTCACAAGGACAACAACACCACTTCAAAGACAACAGAGGATCAAAAATTCAGAGGTTGGTAGAGCAACAAAAAACATGCAAAGAGGTAGTGGAGCAGCTCCTTAGAACAACAGAGATAGTGGAGAAAAATGAAAAAGGGATTCATGCCAAGAAAGATAAGAACAACGGGCAGAATCAACAAGGAAATTGAAGAGGCAGTGATGGAATTTGAAGAACAAGCTTTATACTATAAAATTGACCTCTCAACATTAAAAGGGAAGGAAAAGAGAGTGATACTGAGCATTCATCTCATACACTTGAGCTGAAATATTTTCCTTCAATTTGTGCTTCATTTAAAATTTCACTGTTATGGCTATCTAATGTCATCTTTCTGTAATTGAGAAAAAAAAAAAAAGGCTTATTATGGTGAGTAAAAAAAAATGAAAAAGCCATGAAAGAAAAGGTAAGAGAGATGCAAAAAAAAGTCAAAAATTTTTTTGTGTATTTTGGTTTTGTTGAAGTATGATTAGTTCTCCTGGCTAAATTGGGATAGCACAGTTGGATTCCCCTTGCCAAGTTGGGACAGCACTTGATGGTGACTAGGCTTGGTTTGAAGCCTAATAGTAGATACTAGATGAATTAGGTTGTAATTAATTAGTATTGGTGTATATAATCTGATTGATTATAATGAAAATTCCACTACGATTGTGATAGAGACTAGATGGTGGTTTCATGACACTAATAAACCGAACCAGAATATATGCTTGTCTCATTCTCTTCATCCCTTCTCTGCTCGGTTCTGATTTTAGAGACAAAAAGTAAAAAATCTCATGCATAATCACCTTCTATGAAAATGGAGCAACAACTTAAAGTTTTAAGCTAATTTGATTCAACCCTCCCCTTCTCAAGTTCTAGTATAACACCCTTACTTTCAACACCTCATGATCGTACTAAAAACTTAGGCGTTATTTATCTCTAATATATTAATTTAATATTATAATTATCTAATATTAAGCCTTCGTGAATATAAACCAAATTCTTAGTTACGAAATCGAAAAGTCTTTACTTTAATTCACATAATCACATATTCACATAAAAATAAATACATAAACTTAGTCAAAACTTCTTAAATACAAATACTGCCCTTCTAAAATCTCAAAACAACAATTGACAAGGGGTAAAGTCTCAATTAACCCAACAAACAGAAAGTACAACATATACATAAAATTTGTAAATCAGTCGCGGTTTCGCGCCAAAGCTTCATGAACCTACCACTTAAAAAGAAATTCTTTAGGGGGTGAGAACATCATCCTCGAGAGGATTCTCAGTAGAAAGTTTAAGAATTGTTACAAGAAGATAAGTATAAAGAGAAGAATTGATATCAAGGCCGTGGTTATCGTTCGTCCTATAAATCTTTTAAAAAACCAACTGTTAATCATCCAAAAACCCTTTTTCAAAGCCAATATTTAAATATTCAGAAAATCAAAATCTTTCTTTTCTTATAAGAAAATCTTAATAAGTTTCTTAGATTATATGAATAACGAACCTGTTCCAAGCATAGCCATTAATTATAATGTTGCAACTCTGAACATCGGACGCCAAACCTTCTCTAATCATCCTGTAAAACAACTTTTCTGCCTCATTTACTTCCTTAATTAAAAAGTAACCATCAATTAATACACTATAAATCACAATATTAGGCATATAGCCTTATTTCAACATCATACTAAGTACTTTTTGAACTTCTCCAACTCTTCTTCTTTTACACAAAGCATTGATTAATATACTTAACGTATATTCATTTAGCTTGATGTTGTCTTTCTTCATTTTTTTCAACAATTTAACAGCTGCTTCTAATTGATTAACACTACAGTATCCATGAATCAAAAAGGAATAAATGAACATATTGGAAAAAATTTTCCGTATAGTCATTTTTGAAATCAAATCTTTGGCCTTCTCTACAAGCCAAATTTTGCATCATGCATCAACAACGGTGTCGTAGATTATTAAGTTGGGTTTAGTTGGTTTCTTCTCTGGTATTTGCAGCACTTCAATGGCTTCTTCTATCCGATCTTCTTCACAAATCCCCTTGATTAACGTCCCAAGAGTGACTTCGTTAAGATAAAATCCTATGGCATCTATATCGTGAAGCTTCACGGTAGATGCCATGGGATTTAAGCTTAACGAAGTCACTCTTGGAACATTAATCAACGGTAGAAGAAACCATTGAAGTGCTGCAAATACCAAAGAAAAAACCAACTAAGCCCAACTTAATAATCTACACCGTTATTGATGCATTATACAAAACTAAACTTGTAGAGAAAGCTCAAGATTTGATTTTAAGAATAACTGCACGGAAAATTTCTCCCAATGTGTTCATTTATTCTTCCTTGATTCACGGATACTGTGGTGTTAATCAATTAGAAACAGCTGTTAAATTGTTGAGAAAAATGATAAAAAACAGCATCAAGCCAAATGAATATACGTTAAGTATATTAATCAATGCTTTGTGTAAAAGAAAAGAACTGAAGAAGCTCAAAAAATACTTAGTGTGATGTTGAAACATGACTACATGCCTAATGTTGTGGTTTATAGTGTATTAATTGATGGTTACTTTCTAATTAAGGAAGTAAATCTGAAAAAGTTATTTGACAGGATGATGAGAAAAGATTTTGCGCGCTAGACCTAGGTCAGCAGCAAGTTATAATGGATAATATATCCATCCTAAATGTCCTCAACCTTGACCATCTTTGAGCAAGGACATATAGTATTTTGGAGAGCCTTCTCAAATTTTGCATCAATGTTCCTCTTCTGATCGATGACAACAATCCTGGACATACCAACCTTTTTTGAATCATTCAAAAGTTGAGACAGCAGATCCTAAACAAATACCAATAAAGAAGACAACAACAACCAATTAAAAATCACACATATAATATATAAAAACAAAGACGAGCACCAATGCTAACACGATCAAGTCTGCTTTATAGACCAAAGATGGAGCAGAAATAAAGTTTTGAATTCAAAAATTTGATCAATGTGGAGAAAAAACAAACAAATTTGTTCAGAGAAGATAGAAAAAGGACCAATACTTGAAGTTTATTTTGGAAAAAAAAAAGGAATGATCATAGAAGCAAATCCACATCTAGCCACATCTAGCAAGAGCGCAAGAGCACATAAATTATACCGACAACCACCAACAAATCTAATTGCACAATTCCCATATGTCTCTCAGACATCAAATCAGCCATCAGAACAACTTTTTGCTTCTAGAACAAGACAAGTCCCATATGTCTATCAAGCATCAAATCAGCCATGAAAAAAATTTTCTTACTTCTAAAACAAGAAAAGTGAAGCACAACATGAAGAGAATAAACGAAGACATTCTGCTAGTGCATCTAGAACAACTTTACATAACCTAATAAATAACATACATGCTTGAAATGACATGAACATAATCCTCTCTCACACCAAAGACCGTAACTATAATAAGATTCAACAAAGACTGTACCTAACCAATCACATCAACTACACAATTTCCAAGGTTCCTTTCCATCAAAATGAACTTGTATCTATAGAAAAAAACTAACTACCCTAACTTCCTACACTATAGTTGACAACTCTACATAAGTAGTTTTGAATTTATTCAAATACACCAAAAGAAAAGAACCCCCAATACACCAATCAAACATTTCTGAGCACTAATTAAAAAGCCTAACAAAGGAGACACAAGAAACAACCTACTATCTACATCAACAAAAATCAAGAAATCACCAAACAATCAACAATGAAGAAATAAAGAATAAGGAATAAAGAAATAAACAGATACAGAAGTAGACAATAAAAAAATGTGGGCATTGAATAAGTGAATAAACATTTACCCTAAGAATGACTTCATCCTAAATTTCACAGCAATCGACACTACAAAATTCAAAGGCTATTCATTAAGCCATAGCTGATGACATAACAGGTATGATATTCTCATTCTCATTCAAGAGAAAAGTACACTACTCATATATACCTATCTCAATTCATGTGATATATTAGCATTTTTAAATAAATGAAATGACCTTTACCACATTATCCGTTTTAGCTCTTTCACTTAAAGAAAAAGAAATTCCCTTCCAAGCCACAAAACTTATCCAACTGTATTTAATCTCTAATAGTAATAACAGAGATTGATACATTGATATCCACGCGAGAGAAGACCATTTGACAGAAAACTAACAGAATCCTCTTAATTCTTGATATAAAGCCATGCAACAATGACTAATACCACTGATAAACAATCCAACAAATTCCTAATCTTCGTTTAAAAGCAAAACACAGGCTACAATTATAATTAACCAGAATGAAACTCCATCTTTTACACATACAATAACCACAACAAATTAGATTCAATTGACAGAGAAAATAATTAAAAATGCATTTAACACAGTTCTTAAAATTATAAGGAAAAAGGAATGTATCAGCAAAAACAATTTTTTTTCCATGTAATTATAACTTATACTAATAATGATAATTATTTATTAAACAAGTATTGTAAAGATTTCTTTATACAAAAAAAAAAAAGAAAAAGAAAAGGAGAGCTGAAAAGCAAAATCAAATCAACTCTATCAGCTTTGTTAGCTATTTTCTGTCAATTTTTTGTAAAGAAAATATAAAGCTTGAGAGACATTGATTTTGAATAAAAGCAAAAGATCATAAAAGGAAATTAATGATAGAATTAAACGCAATATACCCTGTTCCTCAACTTCCAGCCAAATCAGTCCCCGAATTTGCCATTCCCCTGTTCTTCACAGACCAATAGAACTCCTCACAAAACTCATGAAAAGTTGGTGTTGGAATTGAAAATTTCTTTACCGAAGAATAATCCTTCAGGAACATCTGAATCGCATCGAAGTAGGTGCGGCATTGGTGGCTATGGCAAATCGGGAACAATGCACTAGCGGGTATTGAAGGCGGACGGCGTGAAAGAGCGCAGCGGCGACAAATGCGAGGAGAAGCATCGCCGTGGAAGGAGAAGGTGTTGCCTGTTGGGCTTGAAGGGGAATTGTTGGGGATAAAGGACCTCTAACGAAAAAGGTTTAAATAAAAAATACAAATACAAATTCAAATATTACAAAATGGAAAGAAGAAGAAGAGAAATGCGTATCGTTGTTGATTGGAGAAGAATCGGAAGTGGCTTTGCTTACGGCGGCGAGAGAGGAAGAGAAGTTACGGCAAGGGAGAAAGGAAAGTGAGCTGGGACAGAGAGGAGATCGAAGACAGAGGCTTGACACGCGCACGCGAGAGAGAGGGGGGCTCGACGACGAGGACAGAGACACAACTTCAGGGTGGCCGACGACGATGAGGACAGAGGCGGCGACGCCAACAGCAGCTCCAAGTAGACCTGGCGACGCGAGGAGAAGGGATCCAGGAGAAGAGGATCGCCGACGCCGGGTCTGGACGCTGGCTGAGGAGAAGACTTCGTCGGCGACGGCGGCGCTGGGCACTGGGCGCTGGCTGCTGCTGTTGGCTGGGAGAGAGAAAGGCTGCTGGGGTTCCGTGGAGCTGAGAGAGAGAGAGAGAGAGGGGCTAGG
>NC_029788.2:893407-897735 GCF_000816755.2 Arachis ipaensis | reverse complement strand
TACCTTCTACCTTGGGATCGGGGAGAGAGAGAGAGAGAGAGTCGAGGTGCCTTGGGGTCGTCGGAAAGAGAGAGGGTCGGTTGTCGTCGTCGGTCGCGGGTCACGGGTCGCGGCGGCAGCGGCTGCTTCAGAAGAGGAGTCGGTCGCAGGTCTGGGCCGCAGCCGCTAGGAGAAGAGGACCTAGGGAAGAGGAGCGCAGCGGTCCAGATGAACCTCGACGACAACCGCAGCGGCGGAGACAGGAGTAGCAGCAGCCGGTGGGACTTCAACACAGAGACAGGAGCAGCAGCTCGGGGGGAGAGAGAGCGCACGCGCACAGTTCGGAGACAGAAGCTAGAGGAGAGACAGGGTCGAGTGAAAGGAAAGAGGGAACGGCATTGAAGAGAAGGAGAGAGCGGCGGCATTCGTTTCGGTGAAGGCTAAGAAGAGGTTAGTTGTTGCTATGCGTAAAGAGAAGAAGAAGAAAGGTAAAACATTATAAACTTAAACATAAACATAAAAAATAAATTTGGAAAAAGCAATCTCCAGGAAATAGGGGTTGTTAAGGGGAAGTTCGGGTTGTCCGTTGTGGAAGAGGAAGGTGCCGCTACGAAGAGGAGCGTAAACAGCGGCGACGCGAGAAAGTGCGGCAGGCGGAAGTTATGGGCGATCACGTAACAAGGGCTAAACGGTATCGGTGGTTACGGCGTGGATGAAGCTACGCTAAGTCTACAAGGACTTCCTAATAAGAAGCCATTTCTTTAAAAGTTAAGGTTGTGGTTGAAAAGTACTCAAAACACTCCTCAAGATAACCAGACACTTCTTGTCCCCTTACCGTTTAAGCCCCTGACTAAACCGACCTTCAACTCCTTGTCCCATATAACGCAAATTAAGATAGTAATTAAAGGAAAATACTAGAAAACGAAAATAAGTTTTAGTTACAGAGAGTTCGAAATATAAAAGAAATGTTTTTTAACTGTCTTTTATCGATTGTTTCGACTATCTCAACTAAACTAAAACGAAAAGTCGAGAGGAAAAGAAAAAGAAAAAAAAAAAACATATTTCTTTAGAAATGTTATGAACAAATTATTTATTAATAGTAATAATCATATTCAATATTAATGTACCTTTTTTTTAACAAAAACGACTATGTAAGGAAAAAGGAATATTAAAATTCTTGACACAATTTACGTAAAAATTAATAAAAGAGACAGTTAACTTAGATTAAACAACACCAATAACATACACATTTTCTACCTCAAAGTAAGACCAATTAATATTAACATCGGACACAAAACGAAAATTTGCTTCTAATCCTTAAACAACCTAACAAATAGTCACCATAATCAGTAACAACGTACCGAAATATAGTTCTTAATTCTCCTAAGACAATCAAAAGACAGTTTACCAGAAGAGAGCGCACCTATAGTTACATAGTTAGAGACAATGGTCTTAGTGTGCGTGAGAGAGCGCGCGAGAGAAAAGGGGGGCAGGCCGGGCGGGTTTAGTGGGTGGGCTGGGTAATGGGGTGTTTTTATTTGGACATTTTTAAAAAACCGGAAGTTATAAAAACCCGGCCCATTTGGCCGGTTCATTAGTTAACCACGAATTTGACCGACTTTTTTACTGATTTTTCGCAGATTAGTTTTTGGAGTCAACCGAATCAGCCAGATGACTAATTCTCGATTAACCCGATTGAACTAGCCAATCTGATTTGGTTTTTAGAACAATAATAATAAATATATTTCATCTTTATTTAAATATTTATTACTAATATTCTATGTCAACAAAAGTGTCTTTAAAGGATGTGTTTTCAATATTGAAAGCATCTTTTTCTTTAGCATCTTTCACATGGAACTCGCTTATTCCATCAGCACCTTTTACACGGAAAGTGTCATTTTGTTTAGCGATAAATGTGCCATCTGGTTCAACGCATCCTAGTTAGAAGCATAAAAAAATAGTGAAAAATACTATGGTGCTTATGGAAGATTCTTTCAGTAGGTGAAGAAAAATGCTGGTAAAATGTGGAAACGATGCATGTGAGATCTTGGAAACTATAAGGAAACAAATTCTGTCCAAACTCCAAAAGCAAAGGCTACAAGAGTTGTAGGGTAATAAAATTAGATTAATTCTCAAAACATAATTGTAATTATGTTATTGGGCCTTGTTAGTATGAAGTTGCGGCCCTCTTTTAGAAGTGTGTCAATGATATAGGCAGGGGCGAAGCTCGAACCCCTTTTAGGAGGGGGCTAACATGCAAAATATAATTAAATAGAGAACAAAAAATAAAATTGGGGAGGGGCCAAATTATAAATTTAGAGAACTTTATAAATAAAATTTATTTATTTGGGAGGGGTCATTGCCCCTTCATATATACTAAGCTTCGCCCTTGGATATAGGTTTTAGGCCTCGAAAGAAACAGAAAATTCAAAAATAATAAGAGTAATCATTGCATGGGTTGAAACGGGCATTACTTATAATAATAGCATTGGATATTATATTAGGAGTAGTAATGAGTTTCTATTTCTCTTTCACTATGGAGTCTAGAGGCGACAAAGGAAAAAAAAAAGAACACCCAATTTTCGATGGAGTCTTAGGGTTGAGACATTTAGAGATTCTTTCTAGAAGGTGGAACTTGCAGCGACCACAGTAGGCGCGTTGCATACTCAAATTTTTCGGTTACTAATATTTTAAACAAATTTTAATCATACTCAAATTTCAACAAATTTTAATCAACAATTTATAATTTGGTTATTACTGAATAAGTATATAAAATTCTAATTTTTTTTATAAAAAAACATTTTTTATTTTATTTTTATATTAAAATAAATATTTTTTTACTAACTAACTCATTAGTTTATATTTATTATATTATTATATACTATATGTATTTATTGAAAAATAATATTAATAAATATCATATAATCATAAAAAAAATAATTATGTTGTAATTAAAAAAAATATTTGATCTTTTTAATTTATACATATTTAATTACATTTATATTAATAATTATGAATAATAAAAAATATAATTAACTTAAATATAAGTGAGTATAAAATTAAAATAATATCTAAAAAAATTAGTGTACATTTTTACTGTTTACTATATAATTAAAAATTTGATTTTTTTCTATTTATACATTTAATTACATTTATAATAATAATCATGACTAATAAAAAAATACTTAATTTAAATATAAGTGAGTATAAAATTAAAATAATATTTAAAAAGAATTATTATACGTTTTTACTATATAATTAAACATTAGCATTTAAAATAATAAGGAACGATATAGTTTATTAGTGACGACGAGAGCATTTAGGCACAAAGAAGTCTTACGTTTGAACCACAAGTTAATGAATCTTAGAATTCTATCTTCAACAGTTCGCTTAAACCAGTTTTTACTAATTTTGAACGATTTTCAATTTTGATTGGATATTATTCTTAACCGAATGAAAAATTGAACCGCATCGATTAGGAATCCACTTCATTAATTTTTCGGTCGAACCAATTCTTACCGTTAACATTGCATAGAGATCAGGTGATGTATAGTGACTAAACAAAAAACAACGGTACATAATATAAAACAATTATGCTATTTTAAATAAGTTAATAAAAAGACTAAAAATAAATTTTTATTCAAATTTCCGTTTTAAATTTACATCTCATGGAGTTTTAAATTTTCAGACTACCGTAACAGCTACCTAATTTCTCCTCTATTCCTCATACAAAACGTATTCACTACCCTAGGCCGTAATGTCCCAGTTGCATCGGTTAACAAACTCAACTTAACTTCTTACTTCACACTATGTAGGCCTTATTTTTTGTTTGCAGTTATTTTTTCCATGTTCAGGCCTAGGTCTAGTCTTCTTAACAAGATTTCTCAACAATTTCATTCATATCTTTCCTTCATGCAAAACAGACAAAAAAAATTTATCTAGTCCAACCTCCTTTCCATGGCCCAGTTATTTATATTGGTGTCCAGGTCCATATTGCTATAAATAAACATTACAATTACTTTGTTAACATAAATTGATTAGTATTAGTTAATGGAATGTTTTAACCAAACGTACGTCACATCTCTTCTAAAGCGTGGGACCTCAGTCAGAACGCTCCAAATATATGCTCTAGCTATCGGGCAGCGGCTCACTCATCAACGGCGCATTCTAGCGTGACACGTTTTATCAACATATGCAGAGAAATTTATGTCTCAGCACCAGAGAATTTTCCAAAAACAGTTGCCACTCTGAAAAAAGAGTGATAACTGGATAATATGTTTTAAAAGGGCGGTAATTTAATAAATAATTTGTGAAACATTGATATAAAGATAAAAAAAAAAAAAAAAACC
>NC_029788.2:874702-893382 GCF_000816755.2 Arachis ipaensis | reverse complement strand
CAATATTCTTATCTACCTATGGATGAGCCAAATGTTTAAGAATAATTTGGCTATAGTAGGAATCACTCGGACCTAGACATGAAGAGCAAAAATAGAAAAGAAGAGAAAACATTTTGATGTCTAAGATAAATTTATTTGTCTATCTATCTATTTTTATTATATAAAAAATTGATATTAAGTTATGAGATAATCTTATACCATATAATTATTCTCTATTGTGTCATGTTAACTATTTTAAACATGTAGCAATCACTAAGAAAGTTCCCTTGCTATTAGACCATATCACTTATTTAAATAGGTGGTGTTCCTGCGTGAATAAAGATCTCCGAGGTATAGCTCATTCCGCTGTTACTTCGAACTTGCTTTCCTTAGAGTGAGAGGGAGGAACGTCGTCTTCTTACTAGGGCGGCAGCGTTGGACACCTAAAAGGGACTTCAACACTCAAGTAAGTAAGAGAGTGAGAGTACTCAGAGTAAAAATGGGATGGATTGCATACCTGTGACTTAGTTGGTCACCATTATATATTGAATTTCTCTATGGCAGTTATTCGTATCTTTATTACTGGTTTGACGGAGTCTTTTGATGATGCTCCGATTTTTAGGATTTCAGAGGTTTTAGTTGGAGATATTTTCGGCGAGGTTATCTCCTTTAGTGGAATCCAGTTCCGAAGTTGTTGTGGTGGGCCAGTGTTTAGGTAACGGATCATAGCCCCCAAGCTTGACCTGTTTTGCAAAACCGAGCTATAACAGGTCGAGCTTTTGTATAGCTCAGAATCGGATATTGTGGAAGCCCCCAAGGTCGACTTATTTATTGCGAAATTTTAAAAAAGTAGGGGAAGCTTGGGTTTTGACGGCAACTTACATGTAAGTGTTTTGAATAGAGAAAAGATATTGGAAAAGACAGGTGCATTTAATGCACATTGTGTATGAAAACAGTGATGAATATTGACCATTGATTTGTGATGTATCTTTTTTCATCGACGGCTAGGGATTGTTGTGGTTTTTAACTTGCTTTCTGAAGGTATGGGTAGTGGGCTAGTGGGTCATTTTGTTGGACTCTTGATTATCCGTTTTGGGTCTTGCATTTTCTGTGTATTTGGTGAAGATGAGCAGGAAAGGTTAGTGACTCTCGCTTAGTTTCTTTTCATCTTACTGCTTTTATTGCATTTTTGGAATGGAGAAAGGGAAAAAGGTTGTGATAGAAAAGAATGTTAGGGGTCGGGGTAAAAAGAAAGTTGCTGATGAAAAGGATAAAATTGTGGAGGAAGTGTGGGTCTGGGATCCTAATGATCCCTTTGCATGGGTAGCTGATTCGGTGAGAAAATGGTCTTTTGTGTTTGATGATGAGTAGAGTGTGTCTTAGTTAGGTTTAACGTCTTCGTGGGTTAGGGAGGGTAATGGTATTAGTCTTAGGATTTTGGCGTGTAGTGCTACTGATCGCGTATATCATCGTGGTGAAGGTTTTGAATATTTCTTCGTGTATAGTTGAGTTTTTGTAGACCTTGGTGTTAGATTTTCCTTTTCTAAGTTTGAACATGGAGTATTGATGCAGCTTAAATGTGCGCCCTCTCAATTGCACCCAAATTTATGGGCCTTTGTTAGGACGTTTGAGGTGTTAATGGAATATCTTGAGACCGAACCATCACTGAAGGTGTTCTTTGCTCTATTTCAGTGTAAAAAGGGGGGATGGTTAAACTTGGTGAGTGCTCTTGGTTGGGCTATCTTTAGTTTGTATAAGTCATCTTATAAAGAATTTAAATCGATGTTTCTGAAAGTTAGTGCTATTGAGGATGAATTTCCCTGGTACGTTGATGAATGCTTGCTGGAAAAGTTTCCATTATTTCGGTGTCCGAGACCTAGGCAAGTATTAGGGATGGAGGAGATGGAATACCGAAATGAAATGATGGTGGAATTTTTTGTTAATAACATTTCCTCTTCTGACTTGTTATTTGTTATGGAACTTCCTGAATGGGATTCTAAAAAAGATGCTGTGTTAGAGTACATAGGTAAACTTTTTGATTGTATTTGGTTGTTTTGTTTTGTAAATTTTGACTTTTTTTATTATCCTTTTGTGTATTTGCAGTTGAAAAGGCTCCGAAAGTGACTTATAGCAGCTTGAGGGCATACTTTCGGACGAAGAATGTGGATAAAGAAGGATCTAGTAGTCATGTGAAGGCTGAGAAAGGAGCTGAAGTTAATCAACCCTCCCCTACTAAGAAAGTAAGCTATAAGCAAAAAAGGGGAGATGGTAAGAAAGAAAAGGTGGTGAATTTGGCCAACGATAAACTTGGCGGGAAGGAGGTCGACTTGGATCAGGTAAAGAAGTTTAGTGAAAATCAAAAGGCGCTGCACGATTATAAGGGGGATAAGGACCTCACTTCACTATGGAGCGAGCACTTCCCGCTGTCGATGCTTGCTGATGAATATTGTCAAAGTCCCGCCGATATCAAACTTGTTCAAGATGTTGGTGATATTGGCGTTTGTCAATATCTTCAGGTATGATATTTTGGTTTGTATTTCCTTAGCTTTGTTAGTTTGTGCTGGTTTGATTGAGTTGTTGTTGTTTCAAGTGATGAGAGCTCGGCTAATGTCTATCGGTCAAACTCAAGAGTTGAAACATGCTAGGAACTTGTTTGACAAAGCTGCTGTGGATCAGATGATGCAGGATAACTTGGATAAAGGGAACAAACTCCGCACTGCTTTGTATTTGGTGGACTCCTTACAAGAGAAGCTAACTGCTGCCGAGAATGCCAGAAAGAGGTTTGAGGAAGAAAAAACTACTTTGGAGGCTAGGTTGGTATTGCTTGTCGCCGAGAAGAAACAACTCGAGACTGATAAAGAAGACCACAGCCTCGAGATGTTCGCTACTGGATTTGATAGGGCTGTTGAGCAAGCAAAACTTCTAGCGCCTGCTGCTGATTTATGTGCAATGGATTTGTGTAAAGTTGTTGTTGGTAGGGATGGTAAAACTCCCCGAGACGTGGGGATCCCTGCGGGGACGGCCCCGAATGCGGATCCGACTGTGGAAAATTTTCTCCGTGGGGATGGGGATGGGGGACAAAATTTCTCCGAGGGAGGTGCGGGGACCCGAGCGGGAATCCCCGCCCCGTCCCCGCTAATCCCCAAAATTCATAAATTTACTGAATTATCCTTAATAGTTTATTTCTCATATATGTTTTTAGTCATTTCACACACACACACACACACACACACACACACACACACACACACACACACACACACACACACACACACACACATATATATAGACCATTGTCCATACTCCATCCAACCTCTCTGCAGCCACTCTGTCGCCACTCTCCCTTCTCACTGCATCGTCACACCTCATGGTGCCATCACCTTCATCGCGCATGCTCTCTATTTGCAGCGTCCCTTTCCGTAACTCCGTCGTCGTGTCCATTTTTCTCTTTGTTGCCGCGTCTTCCACCTCGTCTACTACTCTGTCCTCTGGTCGCTATTGCGTCCCCTCACTACGTCATTTCGAAAGAAGTCACTATCTTGTCATTTAGACATTTTGTATAAAATCTTGCTGTTTTATATAGGATAGATACTTGCAGTTCTATTCATATAAAAATTAATAATTAGTTAGAACTATTAGATATATGGGGAATGGGGTCCCCGTGAGGAATGAGGCCCTGTGAAAAATGGAGATGGGGAGCAATATTCCCCCACGGCAGGGAACGGGGACGAGGATGGGGAGCAAATCTGGGGCGGGGATGGGGAGCAGGGAGGCATCCCCCGTCCTCGCCCTGCTCCGTTGACATCCCTAGTTGTTGGCGAGGAATCGGTAGAGGATGAGGAAGATGATGTGGAAGGGGAGGGTGAAAACCCAGATGCCCCGTGAATTTCTGTAATAGACTATGTTTATGTGCCGTTTGTGAATTTGAGACAGTTGGCTTTTGGCCAAAAACTGCTTTATTTTGAAATTATTGGCTTTTAGTTTGAAACATTTGGTATTGTTAGGATTCAATCGCATGCTTATAGTATATGTTCATGTGATTTTCTTATGTGAAAACCTTTTTGGATGCTCATCTTATGAGTTAGTAGTATTTGTTGATTGTACTTGGCCAAGTAGGATAGAGAACAAACGAATAAACTGAGTTATATTTGTTGTATTATAAAATTTAGATAATTGTGAAGATGCGGGGTGGTGTGCCTCATTAAAACCTCTCCAGCAAAACCCACCTTAGGGATAAAATCTGGTAGTAGAAAAAAGAACCGTGTCTGACTTATAGACTAGCCGTAATACATCTTTTTGGAAGAGATATTCCAATTGTTTGGTAGCATTATGCCATCTAGAATTTGAATTTTGTATGCTCCTTTGCCGATGACTTTGTGAATCCAGAATGGTCCTTCCCAGTTGGCACTTAGTTTGCCATGTCCTGGCAGTTTTCGTATAATTTCTATTTTCTTGAGGACGAGGTCGCCCTCGATGAATGTCCTCGGTTTGAGTTTCTTGTTATATTCCTGAGCTATAGCTCATTTTGTGGTGAGTTTTTGTAGCACTGACATGTTTCGGTATTCCTCAACGAGGTCAAGCTCGGTTCTTCTGTTTTAGATGTTATCGCCTTTATTGAGGTTCTCGGTCCTAGGAGATTGTAGAGAGATTTCAACAGGTAGCATGGCATCGCATCCGTTTACCAGTCTGAACGGAGTTTCTTTTGTCGATGATTACTCTATTGTGTTATAACTCCATAGTACTTCTGGGATAAGCTCGGCCCACTCTCCTTTGAAATCTTCGAGTTGCTTCCTGAGTCCTTGCCCACTCTCCTTTGAAATCTTCGAGTTTCTTCCTGAGTCCCTGTAAGATGATCTTATTGGCAGCCTCAGCTAAACCATTAGTTTGTGGGTGTTATATAGATGAGAACTGTTTGGTTATTTTGAAATTATTTAGGAAAGATATGAATTTTTGGTCTATGAATTGTTTGCCATTATCAGTTATAATGGAATGAGGAATACCAAATCTGCAGAGTATGTGTCTTCATACAAAGGATATCAATTTTTTAGAAGTTATTTTCACTAATGGTATTACCTCTATCCATTTTGTAAAATAACCAATAGCGACAATTAAAAATTTAACCTGCCCTGGTGCTGGTGGGAAGGGTCCGAGGATGTCCAACCCCCATCTGTTAAAGGGCCAACTTACCTCTGACAAATGTAGCTATTTAGCTGGGTTGTGAATGACTGGTGCATGCCGTTGACAATGGTCACAGTGTTGAACCTTATACATACAGTCTTGTTGCAATGTTGGTTAGTAGTAGCCTGCTTTAAGTATCTTGGAGGCCAAGCTTCGTCCTCCTAGATGGGTGTCACAGACACCTTCGTGTACCTCATCCATGGCTAAGTTGGCTTCCGTTGTATCTAGGCATTTTAGAAGAGGTCTTGTGAAACCTCGCTTGTATAGTTCGGAGCCGAGTAGTGTGTAGAAACTTGCTCTTCTTTTGAACTTTTTCTTATTTTGGATGTTGTCGGGTACTTGACCTTTTTGTAGATAATGTATGAAAGGTTTTCACCAGTATTCTTCCTGTGAAATACTCGAAATTGCTGTTAGCATAACACTGGGTTCATCAAGTGCTAGTTGAGATAAGATGGGTGTTTTAGTTTGACTCCTAGTTGTTGCTAATTTTGAAAGAATGTCGGCTCTGTCATTTTGCTCCTGAGGTATCTGGGAAATATCAAATTTTTGGAAACCACTAATAAGATTATTAACAATAGCATTATATTTTTCTAACAGAGGATCTTTTACCTGGAAGTTACCTGTTACCTGTTGCACCACAAGTAGGGAATCGCATTTGACACTTAGTTGTGTTATGCCCATTGTGTGGGCCAACCTCAGTCCTGCTATTAGTGCTTCGTACTCTGCCTGGTTATTACTTGCATAGAAAGTAAATTGTAGGGATTGCTCTAAAGCTATCCCTTGTTCATCTTCAAGCAGAATTCCTGCTCCAGAACCCTTATTGTTCGAAGCCCCATCGACGTATAGTGTCCCATTGTTTATGGTTGGACTGGATTTGTCTATCGTCAGCTCTGCAATGAAATCGGTCAGCGCCTGAGATTTTATGGCTCCTCGTGATTGATACTGAATGTCATACTCGGATAGCTCGATTGACCATTTGATCAGTCTTCCAACAAGTTTGGGTTTTGCCAAAACTTAACGGAGGGGCTGTTCTGTTCTGACTATGATGGTATGACTCTGGAAATAGTATCGTAAATGTCTGGCCGTAGTTATTAAGGCCAGGGCGAGTTTTTCTAGCCTCGAATATCTGACCTCAGCTTGTTAGAGGGATTTGCTGACAAAGTATAATGGATGTTGTTGCTTTCCTATTTCTGTTACCAAGACAGAAATGATAGCATGATTAGTAACAGATAAATAGAGGTATAGTGATTTACCCAATTCCGGTGTGTGAAGTATAGGTGGTTCTAATAGTATGGTCTTAAGCTCGGTGAAGGCTTTCTCGCATTCCTTGGACCATTCAATTTTTTCCTGTTTTTGTAGCGCCTTGAAGAAGTGATGTGATCGGTGAGCTATACGAGGTAAAAATCGTGCTGCTAGCCGACCAGTAAGTTGTTGAACCTCTTTGACCGTCTTTGGGCTTCTCATGTTTAGTATCGCTTGGCATTTATCAGGGTTGGCTTCAATACCTCCGCAGATGAGCATGAAGCCGAGGAATTTCCCTCCTTGCACTCCGAAAGCTCATTTCTCGGGATTGAGTTTCATGTTGTACATTCGAAATTGTTGAAATATCTCCTTTAAGTCTTTAATGTGATTTGCCGCATGCAGTGTTTTTGCCACCATGTCATCAACATAGACTTCTATGTTTCGGCCAATTTGGTTTGAAAAGATTTTGTCCATGAGTCTTTGATATGTTGCACCTGCATTTTTGAGTCCGAACGGCATAACCTTATAGCAAAAATTTCCATTGTCAGTAATAAAAGCAGTCTTACCCTGGTCAGTCGGATACATTAGTATTTGGTTATAAGCAGAATAAGCATCCATGAAGCTTAAACATTGAAAACTAGAAGAACTGTCAACTAGTTTATCAATGCATGGAAGGGGGTATGCGTCCTTTGGACAGGCCTTATTGAGGTCTGTATAGTCTACACACATCCTCCACTTACCGTTGTTCTTTTTTACCATTGCCATATTGGCTAACCAGGTACTATATCTGAGCTCTTTTATGAATCCAGCATTGAGGAGCTTTTGGGTTTCTTCCAAAGAAGCTGTCCTTTTGTCTGTGCTGAGGTGTCTCTTTTTCTGAGCTATAGGTCGTACTGACGGATTGATTGCCAATCTGTGGCAGATGACGATAGGGTCTATCACTGGCATGTCTGCGGGAGTCCATGCAAATAGATCGATGTTTTGTGTTAATAGCCCAGCCAGTTGTTCCCACTCTTCATTCTTCAGCGTATTGCCAAAGTATGTTAGTTGAACCTTTTGAGGTCGTCTGTTGGCATTGGTCGCTCTTGGTGGTTGGTTCGAGGATCTAAGTTGGCTAACGAAGGTAATTGTTTCGAGTTGTATACTGCTTGGATGTACTATTGCTCAAGTTGTCTTGAATATTCGTTTTTCAGGCTGGCGTTATAGCATTGCCTGACCTCTCTCTGATCTCCATGAATTGTTACGACTTTGTTATCCTACGAAAGAAACTTAACACACAAATCCACAGTAGAAATGATAGCATTGAATGCATTCAAAGAAGGTCTACCTAGAATTATATTGTAAGGACTTTTGCAATCAACAACTAAATATTGTATATCCATCGTTTTATAGTTAGGATAGTTTCCCAGTGTGGTTTGTAACCAAATATAACATCGGATTGGAACTCGCTCACCTGAGAAACCTATCAGTTTCCCGGATGAAGGTTGGAGGGCTTTGTCGCTTAACTTCATTTTCTGGAATGTTGAATAGAATAGGACGTCTGCGCTACTCCCAAGATCCATCAAAGACTTTCTTTACCAATGGCTCTCCAACTTGTGTAGAGATAACCACTGGGTCGTCGAGGTTGCGGTCACTCGCTTGATAGTCTTTGGGGAGGAATGAGATCTCTGGTTTGTCTGTGTTGATAGGCTGGGACGAACTTGATCCCGTCACTGACATCATAGTTCGGTAAGATCTCTTCCTAGCTGAGTTAGTACATCCTCCTCCTGCAAAACCACCAGACATGCAATTTATTATTCGGCAAGTTGGATTAATATCTTCATTTACCTTTTTTCCTTTATCTCGGGAATTGTCAATTGTTTTGGAGTGCTGGCCGAGGTATTCCGTGTTCCGTGTTCTTCCTCGGGTGTCGATGTATTTGTCTAATAGGCCTTGTCGGGCCAACTTTTTTAGGAGATCCTTTGCTATAATGCAATCATCTGTTGTGTGTCCGTATTTCTGATGGAAGGTGCAGTACTTGGATTTGTCTACATATCGCTGGTCTTGGTAAGTGCCTACCTTGCTTGGAGGTTTGACGAGTTTTGAATGTAGAATGTCCCTAATGATGTCCTCTTTCTTGGCATTGAGAGGAGTGTAGCTGTCAAACTTAGGTGTAAGCTTGAATGATCTTTGGTCTGTTCTGTTGGTTTGATGCTTATTTCATTTCTCATCTTCTCTGTTCGAGGTAGGCTTTTCTGCTTTTCGCAGCACTCGGAGTTCTTCAATCTCGATTTAGGTTGTTGCTTTTTCTCAGATTTCGGCTAGAATTTTTGGTTTTGTTATAACTATGGTCTCCTGAAACTTCTCAGGACGGAGGCCACTTTTTAAGGCATGAAGGTGGACTTATGGGTTTAGGTTGGGTTTGTCCGTGGTTGCTTCAGCAAATCTGGTCATGTAGTCCTTCAGGCTTTCGTGCGTCCCTTGTTTTATAGTGCTCAGGTAGTCAGAGTTGTGCACATATATTTTGGAGGCAGCAAAATGGTTGATGAACTGGTCGGCCAATTCATCGAAGCTGGAAATGGAGCCTTCAGGGAGGTTGGAGAACCAAATCAAGGCGGCTCCATCTAGGAAGGTAGGAAAGGTGCGGCACAAAATTGGGTCGGATTCCTTGTTCATGAACATCATCGTATAAAACTTGGTAACATGATATTTGGATCTCCTATTCCCACATAGGGTTTTAGGGCGTCATTGGTAGGGTAAAATTTTTGGGCATTTGAAAGCTCATAATCTCCTTCGAAAAGGGGTTAGTTCTTTTGGTGATTGTTTTCGGGGGAGTGGGTATGGTGTGCTTAGCCTCCAACGTGTGCTTATCATGGTCGTCCTTGTTTTCAGCATCCTTATGCTCTCCTCCCTTGCTCTGACTGTGTTGCTTCTGGCGTAAGAGCTCGGCCATTCTTAGGTTCTCTGCTTTGAGGGATTCATTAATGGCCAATAGCTCGGCCGAGTTAGGGTTTGAGGGAGCGTGGCTATGTTCGTCTGCCATATGTTATGACCTGCAAAAAAAGGAGAAAGCACATAAAGTATTTTTCAAAGGTTGTGGGGTTAGAAAATCGACGGCCTCACGGTGGGCGCCAAATGTTCCTGTGTGAATAAATATCTCCGAGGTATAGCTCGCTCCACTGTTACTTCGAACTTGCTTTCCTTAGAGTGAGAGGGAGGAACGTCGTCTTCTTGCTAGGGAGGCGGCGTTGGGCACCTGAAAAGGGACTCCAACGCTCAAGTAAGTAAGAGTGTGAGAGTATTCAGAGTAAAATTAGAATGAATTGCGTACCTGTGACTTAGTTGGTCACCATTATATATTGAATTTCTCTATGGCAGTTATTCGTATCTTTGTTACTGGTTTGACGGAGTCTTTTGATAATGCTCCGATTTTTAGGATTTCATTTAGTTGGAAAGATTTTCGAGAAGGTTATCTCCTGGAATCCGGTTCTGAGGTTGTTGTGGTGGGCCAGTGTTTAAGTAACGGATCAGGTGGCATTATAAATTTTCTTTTTTTTACAAAAAGGTATTCCATATTTCCATCAATTAATTTATTTAATTATTTGAATTTACTACAAATCATTAAATATTTTAATTATAAAGTAACGGTTAAATGTAATTAATATTTATAATAATAATAATTTTTAATTATAAATATTCAAATTGCCTATTGTTATGATATACTTACATATATAATCAACGACACTCTTATTACTATTAGACTACTACTTCATCATCTCATAATTTCTTACACGAATTGTCAAAAATCTCTTAAGCCACTTTGTACTTTAATTTGGCACAAGATCAAAATTATAATATAGAACATCATTCAACAAACAAGTCAATATTTGTATTTGCTTTAAAAATTTGTTTAATCCTATATGTACAAAATAATCAAATACAATAATACGAAAAAAATAACGAAAAATTGCATATAATGAACTTTTTTTTATTATGTGATTGTGCAAAAAAATACAATTTATTTACAAATCCAATCCAATACTTATTCTTCACTCGTTATACTATACACTTGCTTATTTTTTTATTAAGAGAAAAAAGAAAACATAGAGGGGGGAATCGTTTGCACTCTAGATTTGTATATACATAGACAAAAAGTTACTAAAACAATAATTATGACATTCTACGAGTACAAAAATGTAATCATACAATATTAGATTGGATTTTATATTTCTTGAAGGATGCACAACAACGAATCAAGCAAGAGTTTACCAAAAATAAAAAATAAAAACACCTCTAACTGTCATAAAATTATATTTTTAAAAATTTAAGTTGTTACTAATAACAAAATAATAACAAAAAAATAATAAATTTTAATAATTTCATAACATTTTTTATTCAAAAATATTTACCTGACATCTTTTAGTTTATAGTCAATATATAAATATCAAAACATTGCATGCACATGTAGCAAACAAAACCACAAATCCTCTAAGGAGTAGTTTGTTGTTGGCCATTTCTCCCTCAGATAAATTCTTATTACTTACTCAACCAATTTGAATTCAAACATGGTGACACCAGAAAAAAAGAACTTCTCAACAGTCTTAAATGTCAGGACCATACAGTCATCACTGTTAGGAACCGAAACCATAATTTTATGTCACAGATTTGGAACAGACTAATCGATTTGGGACAAAATTATTCCTCTTTTGTTAGCTGAAAATTACAGTATAGTTTTGTTTGATTGGCCCTTTTCTGGAGCTATTGAAGATAAGAGCCTCTATGAACACTCCAAATACACATCCTTCTTTGAATCTTTGAGCAAATTTTGTTAAGTCACAATTCAGCCTTTTAATCATACCATTTAATCTTTCATTTTCAGCAATTAACTCTTGACAAGAATTCATAATGTGCTTTCCTTTTATTTTTTCAAGTTCAGATTTTAGGAATCTGTTTTCTTCAATAATGTCCAAAACACATTCAGTTTCCCTCACTTTTTCTTTTAAAAAATCATTTTCAGCTTTTAACACATCTTTTTCAGATCTGTATTTATTGTACTTATCTAGCAGTTTTGAGGTGTTTAGAGTAAGATCATCAATTATAGCATGTAAATCATCTATAGACAAGTCATAGAATTTTACCTCATCAAGATGATTATTTCCAGCCATGAAGCAGGTTTTATCTTCACCTTCAGAATCTTCTTCCTCATTGGAGTCATTCTCTAGATCCTCCCAAGCTGCCATGAGCACTCTCTTCTTTTCTTTCTTCCCTTTGTCCTCCTTTTTGAGCTTCATACATTTTAGCTTGAAATGTCTATCCTCCTTACAATGATGACACGTCACTTTGCTCAAGTTCATCTTATGTTCCTTTGAACTTGAACCCTTGTACTTGCCCTTGTTTTTCATCATCCTTCTAAATCTCCTAACAAAAAACATAAGCTCATCATTTAAAATACCATCACTAGACTCACTCTCTTTTGATTCTATTTTTGACTTGAGGGCTATTTCCTTTTTCTTTGAGTCTGGGTTTGCGTGTGTGGTTTCATAGGCAATGAGTTTTCCTCTCAGCTCATCATAGGTTATAGGGCTTAGGTTGTTACTCTCGGCTAGGAAAGTGGCAGTGGTTTCCCATTCTTTTGTGAGGCTTCTAAGGAGTTTTCTCACTAGGGTTTGTTCTGAGTAGTTTGTACCCATAGCATCAAGGTTGTTGATTATGATTGAGAATCTCTCAAACACTTCATCAATACTTTCTCCATCCTTCATGTTAAACATCTCGTACTCTTTTCGCAGCATATCAATCATTGTTTCTTTGACCTGTTTAGTGCTTTCGTGTGTAACCTGGAGTTTTTCCCATATTTTTTTGCCTGTCTTGCATCTAGACACCTTTCGGTACTCTTCAAAGCTGATAGCACAGTGAAAGAGGTTGATGGCTTTAGCATTCAGCTCCATTTTCTTCTTGTCGTCCTCATTCCATTCAGCTTCTTCTTTTGAAGTCACCACTCCATCCGCACTTGTTTTTGTTGAAATCTTGGAACCGCTTACAACAATCTTCCATATGTTGTAGTCAATGGATTAGATGAAGATCCTCATCCTCTCTTTCCAGTAGGCATAGTTCTTCCTGTTGAAGAATGGAGGCCTATTGTTTGACTAGCCTTCAGTTAAAGTGTAGGCAACCGTGGTTGTGCCCAAGTTATTCGCCATTAGACCTTTGCTCCAAGCGGTGAAGCTTGTTTCTTGAGACCAAGGCTCATGATACCAATTGAAGGTTGTAGAAGGCTTAGAGAAGGGGGGTTGAATCTATGACCTTCTTTTTAGTAACTAAATTAGCCCTTTAAAACAAACTTTCAATTCTGATTCTGTTTGAACTCAGCAGCAAAAATTTATGAGACAATTTCGTTTTGTCTCATGAATATCAGAAAATAGAACAGAGCAGAGAAGAGAGAAGCTGACACCATCATATATCATGGTTCGGTTGCCCTTGTGCAATGCAACCTACGTCTAGTCTCCTTGTGGTGGAATTTCCACTATATTTAAAGTATTACATAAACCAATTCCACAGGATTGACCCAATCCTTTCACACTCAAGTTCTAATCTAACTTGACTTGGTTATGCTAATACCTAACTCTTCCTCTTAGTGCTAACCCAACTAAGAAAGGGGTACCTCACAAGTACAAGATACAAGACACTGACTCAACCTAAAGAAATCTGAAATAACTCTAGACTTTTCACTCATGTGTATCTCTCTGCCTTTTCTCTCTTAGGCTCTTTCAATGACTCTCTCATTTCAGCCTTTTACCTCAAGAAATTACAGAAAGATAAACATTGAAAAGAAAATTACAATCAGTAAAACATGAAGGAGATTGACTCTTCAACAGCCTCTATGCTATGTGATAAACCAGATTTGCTAGCCTCTGATTCAGTTCTTCGTTCTGGCAGAATGCTCCTTTGACTAGGAAGTACTGTCCAAGTAGATGAACTTCTTCAGAGAGCTCTTCTCAGAACATACACCTCAAGAACACTGGTTATCTCTTTTTGTCCTTCAGAATGATGAGAAATCTTCTTTTGTATCTCCTTGCATGTTGCTGGGTTGTTCTCTCCTAGGTCAACCCTTGAGCTGTGTGCCTCACCAACTCACTTTTTTCACTGTCTTCCATTTTTCCTCACATTAGGAACTTTCGTTCTGACCTCCTTTGTTGACCGAAAGCCGCAAGACATCATAAATAAATGTTTCCAATGGTAGAACCCTATCTCAACCATTGAAAGCCAACTTGGCCCCCAAGACACACTTGCGACCGTAGATGCACAACAGTGAAGAGTAGAGATCATCTTTCCCATGTAACCCAGAATGGATAGGCAGAACGTTGAAGATGAAGAGAAGAAGATATGATGCATGTATAAGGAAATGAAATCACCTTTTAGCTTCTGACTTCTTGATGCAGTTTGATGTGGGTGATTAGACTTCAACATTTTGCTTAACCTTCTCTTTCTTGCTTCTTTGATGAACAACTTAAGGACTAAGCTTTCTCTTTCTCTTTCTGAGTTATGACTGAGACAGGAAAAAGTGAACGTTGCTATGAAAGAAGCAACTTGGAGGGATTTACTTGCTAACGGGCTTGGATCGGATATCCATCAAGCAACCCGTTTGATTTCTTTGGCTTAGCTGGTTTCATTGCCTTGAATCCTTTTAGGTTGTTCAATGATTTATAGTCCACCAGCCTTGTTTCTTATTTTCCATCCAGTTGGACTGCTGTTGTATTGATTTTTGGCCTGCATCACTAAACCAAAATAATCAAAGACTAATTGGGTAATTAGCCCAATAATCTAATATTTGTCATCATCAATTATGTTAGTTAATTTCTTAACTCAACACAACCAATCGATTAAATTGTGAGATCTCATATTGCTTTGAAGCCTTCAATCGATTGGGTAACATGAACAAGCGGTTGAATTAGAAAAAACTCACATTCTAAGCATCGTTCAATGGATTGTGTCGATTGATATTTGAGAAAACCATGCTATCGTCTAACATTCAATCGATTGTTTTGGGAAACCTGAATTCCAATCGATTGAACTATGGGAAACCTGAAATTTAATCAATTGTTTTGTGAATTCAATCGATTAATTTTCTAAGAAACACGATTTCACAACCCTATATGGATGTAATCGTTCAAAGATAAAATTTTAATAGAAGATCAATAGAAGATCAAATTCGTTATTGTTTTTGTTTTTTATTATTAATAAATATGATAGATGAATGATAAAATAATAATTTATAAAATAAAAAATAGATGTTATAATACTTACCCCTAAATAATATATAAAAGATTAATTTATAATTAAAATTAGATAAAAACTATTTAACGTACGAGTTATGCTAAGTAATCAATGACTTTCTTAAACAACATGAACAACCACCAATTAAATAAAAACACACTATACCTCCAAATTATCCACCTAAATTTTAATATTAGAATAACTATCCGCTCACATAGTAAAATGAACATCCAATATATTTATTGTTCACATTATTTAATATTTTTATTGTTTACTTATATTTTTCCTTCACGTTATTAAAAAACTTAAAAAATATATTTTGTAATGAGACCATTAAATAGTCCAAACCGTTCTAGAACCATCAAATCCGGAGACACCCAAACCTAGGTTGCTACTTTCTTCCTTCAATTTCTGCGTTTTATCGAAACGTAGGCACAATGAGAATCACAAGGTACGCCGCCAATCTCCATTCCGCATTCCTTCTTCGTTTGTTTCCCTCTGTTCCTTTGAGGCTTTATGCTCATTCTCCTTTCCCAATTGCTCTTAACAATAATAATACTAACAATAATAACAATGTTGATTATGCTGTTGCCTCTTTCATTACCCTTCTCAATAATCGTGATGCACCCTCCCAAGTTGAATTCGATCAGATTTTAGGGTCTCTTGTTAAGATCAATCAATACCACACTGCTGTTTCGCTCTTTGCACAAATGGATTTTAGGGGAATCAGTCCTTCTTTGATCAATTGTTTCTGCCACTTGGGTCTGATGGATTCTGCTTTCTCTGCATTAGCCAAGAATATCAAGTTGGGTCATCAATTAGACGTCTTTACTTACAATGCTTTAATTGATGGATACTTTCTAATCAATAGAGTGAATGAGGCAGCAAAGATGTTTGACAGCACGATCAAAGCAGGTTTGGCACCCGATGTTCACAGTTATAGCATTATGATTAATGGTTATTGCAAGAACAAAATGGTGGACCAAGCAATCACTTTCTTTAAAGAAAGCGAAAGTTTTGTTCCTAATATTGGAATTTATACCCTTATTGATAGATTATGCAAATCAGGGAGAATATCATGTGTACAGAATATTCTTGATGAAATGCATGAAAGTGAACAGCCCCCTAAGTTAGTCGGTTATTGCATATTGTTAGATGCTTTATGCAAAATCCAACATCTTGATGAGGCAATTGCACTATTTCACAACATTATTCACAAAGGGTTTCGTCCAAATGCGTACATGTGCAGTATTCTTTTGAATGGATTGTGCAAATGTGGAAGAGTAAGGACTGCAAGAGAGCTTTTTGAGCATCTTTTGGCCAACAACTATTGTCTAGATGTTGTGAACTTTAATATTATGATGAGTGGATTTGTTAACGAGGGGCTGATTGATGAAGCAATAGACTTATTTTTAAAGATGAAAGGACATGGTTGCCTTCCAAATACTGAAACTTATTCTCTATTTTATGAAGCATTTCGTCAATTTTCTGCTAGAAATAAGCATATGCTTGCAGTAACCAAATCAAAAGAAAAAAAGATCTTTGAAAAGATCGGAAAGGATCCAAGAATATGGTGAGATGAGTTGTTTCAAAGTTAATTGAAATAGAATACATTATACATCCATTCACTTACTAAAATTTTTTTGTTCTCTTTTCTATTTAGGATTCCAGACTTAACTGTGTGGTGAGATTCTTTCTTGAAAGACGGCTACATGCTCCTGGAACCAAAATATCTCCATTGTTGCGTAAAATCCTCAATTTTCCATATCCTTAGGTTCATAAGGATAAGGATGGTTTGTTAATTTGATATTGACTACTATGGTATTCACTGAAGAGCTGAGTGACACATGAATGCTTGCTTGGAAGCTATCTATTTCTTGAGTTTCATTGTTTCAATGATGTTATTTCCCTTCTATTGAGGATTAAAACAAAATCATAAATCTTTTGTTGTGTAATAGATGACGCTTTCTTTCTATTTGAAGAAGTGAAATTACCTGCCCTTTGTAATCATTCCTAATTTAGTACCGATCCATCTATGCTGGTATTTTTAGAGTGTGTTTGGCGTTATAGAGGATAAAAGTACGTTTAAATTCTTTGAACGCTGTTCTTTGGTGTTTGGTGAGTCTTTTTCGCTAGATACAAACTGTGATTTTGCATCTAAATGTTCACTTTGAAGCAAGAAATTGTAGCTTTTGCGTTCATAACGTGCTTTACGTGGTTGTCATTATTGGTTTTAGTAGTTTTTTCCATAAGAATTTTTAGATTTATTTTCAGTCTATACAATATTTTGATTTTTTTATTAAATTTTAAATTTTTTTTTATTATAATATAAATTATTGATCTTATTTAAAAGGACAAAGTAAATAAAAAATTGATTATACATAACAATAAAGTCATAAGTAATAAAATTTTACTGTCTAAAATAATACTAAATAAAAGAATACTGATAATATTAAAACAATTATAAAATATTTTTTTGTTTGACATTATAAAATTTATCATTGTAATTCTTATGCACGGTTTATTATTTTATTTTTTTATAATATGTATTATTGTTCCTATTAGAAATGATAAATTAAATAAAAACATTATAATTTAATATTATAATTTTTTAGTAATTAACTAATTATCCATCTAAAAGTGATTTTAAGTAATATTATTCAAACAATATTTATTTTATCAAAATCAATTTTAGTATAAAATTGCCAAATATAAATCATATTGACATAGATTCACTTTTACCCAAAATCACTTCTACAAAATTACTGCCACTCAAACTCTAGTTTGACAAATATAAATCCAAACACACACTTAGTATTGGAGTCTACTCTCTAGGCAATGAAATTTGATGTTATTTTGTATAGTGTTTTTGGAGTGGCATTAAGAATTAAATACGCAACAGAATTAAACAAGACATGCTAGAGGAGATGACAATTCAGCTATTTGTTAACTATTTGGTTTATATATATATATATATATATATATATGTTAGAGGCACTCTTTGTTTCTCCAATTGATTTTATTGAAACATTCACTATAAACATGGATGGATAAAAGTGGAATTTAACTTCAATGTCTCATTGATATAATATGATTTAAGGTTTTTGTGAGTTGAGAATCAGTTAATTGTGCAGAATTTTCTAGATTTATTATCTTCGAAAAAAATTTATAACATGATTATCAAAGCTCTTCAAAAGTATGATAATTTTTTATATGATTATTCAATTCATTATAGCAGAGTACCTGTGCATTCGAACGGTACATGTGTATTTCTTTAGTTTTAGAAGAGATAAAACCAATTTTAGAAAAACATTGGTTGAATCAAAGAAGTATAGCATAGGTGCAAAGCATCATAAATATCTGATGATGGATCTATAACTCCAAAGAAGTATGGCATTTAAATAAATCGAACAATCAAGTAGCATATTTGAGACAAAAGAATATTCATATATCACTTCTTATCAATATTTGAGATTATATATTTTCTTAAAATAGAACTTGATATAATGTTAAATAAATTTGTTGCAAGAGACTGATTTAACCGCATGGAATCAACTGCAAAGTAAAATAAAAAAAATATATGCAAAATCTATGATATCATACATAACTAATTTGGGAAAAGAAAAAGATATAAAATATAATACTGTCTAAACAAATGACATGTTATCACTTAGTGTGAGAAGTGTGAGTTTTTTATGTTAGAATTTTTATTCTAATTGTGGTCCAATTTGTTAATATAGAAATTAGTTTGGGTGGTATTGTAATTATTCATTATTATATTGACAGTTGGTCTGTTCTTTGATGGAAAGAACACGACTGTTCATCATAAACTTTATAAAATTTGGGTCCCCAATTCTGATCATTAGAACAAAAAAAATACACCTTGATTCCATCTGGTTCTCTGTGATTCAAGAATTGAAAGTTCCAAATTAAATCAAAGAATTTATTGGCAATGGCTGAAGGTACGTAAATTACTGGTTTTATGAAGAAATCTAACATTTTAAGCTAAAACTCTTGGCTTAACAACTATA
>NC_029788.2:872522-874600 GCF_000816755.2 Arachis ipaensis | reverse complement strand
ATCATTTAACATATCCTCATTTTGTAAGCTAATAAAAAAAAAAAAAAACTCACCTTTTTCTCTGTTGTAATTTTACTGCCCTTTTTTTCCTTTAAAATACTCATCCTGTTCAATCTTGTAGTAGCATAATCATTAGACATGATTTAAAATGATAACGAAACAAAGAAACAAATGGATATTTCTTTGTTTACGTAACAACTCAATGATATAATATGCTCTTTTGGAGTTCCTGCCTTAGGGGGAAAAAGCGGAAAGAGGATAATACCACTGAAAAAAGAGGAAACCAACCATATGTTTACCTTTATATTAAAAAAATGATCAAGTCTATAAAAAAATTTCATCATGTTTATTTCAAAAAATAAACTGCATAGGGCTAAAAGACTATGAGGTAAAGTCAAAGTAGACCTATGAAAACAATCACCATAAATAATTAGTTAGGCACAAGTCAAATGATTTATCAATATTTTTTTAAAGAGTAAATATCCAAAATGGTCATGAATTTTAAATCGCTATTCAATTTAGTCTTCGATTTTTAAAAATGACCAATTAAATTTTTGAAATTCGAAAAAGTGCATTTCTGTTAGTTCCTTGCAAAAATGTCATGTAAACGTTGATGATGTGGAGCGTGAACTGCCATATAGGCATTCTAATTGTATGCTGACGTGTACCAATTTTGACTTTAATTCAAATTAATACTGAAATTACTTAATAATATCCAAATTAGTCCATTTTCAATTATAAAACTCTAATTCCTAAATTATTATCTTCTCTTCTTCGACTTCTCTATTGTTTTCTTCTCTTCTTCAACTTTTCTGCTATCTTCCAATTTATATTCATCCTAAACTATAACCTCAGTACACCTACCTAAAAACTATTTTGATTGCAAGTTTGATACTTAGAAAAAACTATCCTTTCATGTCACAATCTTTTGGTTTAGTTGCTGCGTAAATGGATGGAAGAAGTGTGGCATTGTGGAGAGAAATTGCGAAAATAGGATGAGTTGAAGTTGATGCAAATCTAATTTGTTGCTTCTCATACTTGTATCTTAGCTACTAGGAATGCTATTATTGAATAGACAAAAAAAGTAGTTAGTTTTGGTTGCTGACGAGCCAAATGTGATTAATTTGGTGAAGCGAGGACCACTATGTCAGCATATTTGGAAGAGGACATAATTGTATGATTAATATGGTTGGATTGATTTTAAGTTTAATACAGATTTAAATTATATGTATTTTTGTAGGTTTTTCTATTAAGCTAAAATATATTTTTCTACTTTTAAAAAAGTAATCATTGTCATCATCTTCAATGTCTTAATATCACTTTTCAAGTTTATCATTCTTCAATTGAATTCATGCAAAACTTATTGTAAAATAGATGTTGTACAAACGAGTTCTTCACCTCTATCAATCCAACAAAAAAATTACAATGGATTCCATATTGTAAAGTAAAAGATGCAGGTGAATCCAAATTCAAAGTGAAACATCTTAACATTTTTTTAGAGCCATAACCTTACCTCATAGTTTGGACAACTATAAAATAGTCAACTAGGATTTTTTGTCGTCGTTGAGTATTTCATTACTATTCGAAGTCCGCAGTTACAGAAAATGGCGTTTTTACCTCCCTTATTGCGCATTCCTTTGCTGTCACAAGGTCTCCTTGCAGAGTTATTCCTACTTGAGCTACTTTGGCTTCTCTCTCCACTACTTATCATCACTCATGCAGACGAGAAAACAAGATGAATTGGAAGATAGCGGAGAAGTCGAAGAAGAGAAGACAGCAGAAAAGTCGAAGAAGAGAAGACAATAATTTGGGGATTAGGGTTTTATAATTGAAAATTGACTAATTTGAGTATTATTAAGCAATTTCAAGTACCAATTTGAATCAAATTCAAGTTTGGTACATATTAGCATACAGTTGGAATGCCTACATAGCAGTTCACGTTCTACATCATTAGTGTTTAAACGACACTTCTGCGAAGGGCTAATGAAGATATATTTTTTCAAATTTCAGAAATTTAAAAAGAAGAAAAAATAGAAAAAAAAAGAAAACATTTTGATGTCTAAGACAAATGTATCTAT
>NC_029788.2:868204-872455 GCF_000816755.2 Arachis ipaensis | reverse complement strand
GCTATTAGACCATGTCATTGATTTAAATAGGTGGCATTATAATTTTTTTTTAACAAAAAAGTATTCCATCAATTAATTTATTTAATTATTTGAATTTACTACAAATCGTTAAATATTTTAATTACGTATTGTTATGATATACTTATATATATAATTAACAACACCCGTATTACTATTAGACCATTACTTTATCCATCTCATAATTTCTCATAGAAATTGCCAAAAATCTCTTCCGCCACTTTTAACTTTGACACAAGATCAAAATTACAATATAGAATATTATTCAAGGCGAAAGCTAGTGCACTCCAGGTAAAGTAGAGAGTGCAGCACTCTTTAAAAGTTAATCTACTATTAAAGGTTATCAGGTAAATTAAATTTATTTATTATTGTTATTATTTTTTTGTGATGGGCTGAGTAAACAAATTGATACCGACAAAAAAACTAATTCCCACGTTTAACACAGGACCTTTACACCACAAAGGTACTCAGAAAAACTTGATCTAATTCTTCCATTACTTTGTTATTGTCGATGCAATGTCTTCAAACATCTTCACTGTTTTGTTTGCTGACGGTGCTTCCATTATCGTTCTGGCTAGCCACAGAACCCACTCCCTTCCACCTCTGCCATGAAGCCGAAAAATCGCTGCCATAGAAGAGGAAGAAGTCTTTTTGTCGCCGCTGCTGGCTGGCTAACTCAAAACACAAAATCGATTCTGTAGAAGAATCCCGATCTCCATAAAGGTGTCATAATTCTCAGATGACGGCGCAGTCAAAGCACAAAATACATAGCAGTTACAACAAGTCTATTATCTTTTATTTCAAATTATCCTCGACGTGTGCGTAATAGAATGAAAAATTAAAATACAATTCTATTTAAACAATTATTTGTATTACTTTTTATTAATTTATTCAAAAAATAATTAAACTTTAAAGCTAATTGATATAAAATATTACAGATATAAAATTAAGAGAAATTTTTATTTGTATAAAAATGAGCCTAATAAATAATTACTTTATTTAATATATCAGGTTACCTTTTTAAATTCAGACCATTCAAATAAGATATAATAAATGAAGAGTTCAGATTTAACGAATTAACAAGGTGTGCAACACTCCATACTTAGCAAGGAGCGTTTAAGGATGAGCCATTATTCAACAAACAAGTCAATATTTGTATTTATTTTATAAATTTGTTTAATGTTATATGTACAAAATATTCAAATACAATAATATTAAAAAAATAACGAAAAATTGCATATAATGAACTTTTTTATTATGATACAATTCTTTAATTTAAGAGTTAATTATAAAATAAAAACGTATCTATTATTTTTAGTTATCTAAAAAATTATAAACAAAAAATTTAGTTATCGATTTACGGTTTGATTGACCAATTCGAACTAATTTGAATAACCATGACTATTTGATGATGACAAAAACAATAAGATGGATCTTCACCTGCTCATGCTTTGAAGAAAATAAAGAATATTCCCTCTCAATGTAATTCGTATTTCGTAACATTGAAGAAAAAAAAAAAACCAAAATTGTTTCTTTGACTTATTCTTCATTCGTTCTACTATTACACTTGCTTATTTTTTTATTAAGAGAAAAAGAAAACATAGAGGGGGAAAATGTTTGCACTCTAGATTTGCATATACATAGACAAAAAAGTACCAAAACAATAATTATGACATTCTACGAGTACAAATTAAAAATGTAATCATATAATATTAGATTGGATTTTATATTTTATATTTCTTGAAGGATGCACAACAACAATCAAGCAAGAGTTTACCAAAAATAAAAAATAAAAACATCTCTAACTGTCATAAAATTATAATTTTTAAAATTTAAGTCGTTACGCAACCATGTGAATTGTGCTATATCTACGGAATAGCAGAGGTTGGAATAGAATCCCTGGTGAGACTTAACTCTGGCTTCTGTCTTGGGAGTGTTCTAGCCTTCTCTTTTTGCCGAGGCTTATTGGTTGTTCAATTCAATTAGATGCCAAATCCGAAAAGAGTGGTTGTGGAAGATGTTTTCTTGTTGTTACCCCCCTTTTTTTGAAGAAAGAGTTGAATTGGTTAGTTATCCAGTAAAGTAACAAGTAAAAAAAATAGCAGTAATAGATACTTTCTATTTGATGATAGAAAAAAAAGACTCTTTCGTGGTTGAGTAACAATTCAAGAACAAAAAAGTTAGATAATTATCAGAATTTATTATTTTTTATCATTAATTAATTATTAATGTTTAAAAATATAAGATAAAATCTGTTGTTAGTTTACTAAATTAAAATAATTAGACTAAAAAAATTGAATTAATAACAAAATAATAACAAAAAAGTAATAAATTTCGATAGTCTCGTAACATTTTTTATTCAAAAATATTTACATACCTGACGTCTTTTAGTTTAGAGGAATGTTAGCGGACAGTAATTTTTGTGTTTTGTAATCATTAATTGGCCATTAATAGTGTTTTTAATAGTGTAAAATTATATCTAATAGTGAGAGATCACTTACTTTTGTTTTGATGGTTAAATGCTGACCAGAAAACACAAAAGTTGCTGGCCCCTAAACTTTTCCTTTAATTTATAGTCACTGTATAGATATCAAAACCTTGCATGCACATGTAGCAAACAAAACCATAAATCCTCTAAGGAGTAGTTTGTTGTTGGCCATTTCTCCCTTAGCTAAATTCTTATTACTTACTCAGCCAATTTAAATTCAAACATGGTGACACCAGAAAAAAAGAACCTCTCAACAGCTTTAAATGCCAGGACCATACAGTCATCATCGTTAGGGACCGAAACCATAATTTTATGTCACGGATTTGGAACAGACCAATCGATTTGGGACAAAATCATTCCTCTTTTGTTAGCTGAAAATTACAGTATAGTTTTGTTTGATTGGCCGTTTTCTGGAGCTGTTGAAGATAAGAGCCTGTATGAGCACTCCAAATACACATCCTCCTTTGAATCTTATGCTGATGCTTTTATCACTGTTATGGATGAGATGGGTCTCAAAGATATCATTTTTGTTGGGCATTCCATGGCTGCTATGATCGGTTGCATTGCCTCCACTCAAAGACCTAACTTATTCAAGAAACTCGTTCTTCTTTGTGCTTCCCCAAGGTACTCTCCCTTCTTTCACTTTCAAATTCACCCTAACTCCATTTACATATATATGTTCTATATATAGAGAGAGTGAGAGTTGAGTTCCATGTGATTCTCATAAAATGAATGGATTATGTTCTTTCGCTTTAATGCTCATATGCTTGTATTCTCTCTTTTTGTGAGCATGATATAAAACTTGATGCACGTTTCAGTTAAGGTAAAGACTTAGCTGCGTGCTGTTAATTTTATGGAAAAGTATAGGCATATTATTTGACAACTTATTACTAACAATAATTAATTATTATATTTTAAATACATATATAAAGAGACACATCTAGAAAATATATCTATAAAGACACTTCTATTAAATATAGCCATAAAAAAGACATTTTTATTAGACACATACACGAAAACACTTCCATAAAACACAATTATAAATAAGAGTTGGCAGATATGCTGTTGGTAACGTAGCGGGACCGTAATTTTATATATGAGGAGTGATAGGGGTCATCAATTTTTGTATTTTGTAACCATCAATTGGCTATCAATAGTATTTTTAATGGTGTGAGATTACATCTAATGGTGGAAGATCACTCACTTTTCTTTTAATGGTTAAGTGCTAGCCACAAAACACAAAAGTTGTTGGCCCTAGACTTTCTCTATAGATATAACTGAGAACTTTAAATAATTTGATATGTTAACTAAATTGTTATTTAACGATTTTTTAATTTTTAACTTCATAAGATACCTATATATGAATTTTCACGTTAGATTAACAAGAGAAACCAACAAAGTTGACACCTACTACATACTCTACTAGGATTTTTTTAGTGTGACCAGAATGCAAATTGAAACTAAATTTGATCCTCGTAAAGGTGTTATAATTATTTGAGAAAGGATAATATTAATTCATAAGATACGTTCTCAACAATATAATCATTAATAGTACTGTTTGAATAATTCTATTGAAGTGTTTAAACTTTAAAGTTTAAACTTATTCGTGTACACATACATGCGGGACTGAGTAATGGTCCTTTTTTTTTTTCTCTTAATTTCCTTTTTTATTATTTCTATCTTTTAGATATCTACACTAAAAAAGTAATTCAATTAATTATCATTTCTCTAATAAAGTATTTGAA
>NC_029788.2:857139-868179 GCF_000816755.2 Arachis ipaensis | reverse complement strand
CGACGGCCGGAAATATATATATATATATATATCTCTCTCTCTCTCTCACACAAAGCGATTTCTGTATAATATAATAATAGTTAACTTTTTTTTTATCTATACATTTGAAATTTAAAATTATATAAATAATATATAAATAATTTTTTAAAATTTTTATAGGTGATTATCATTAAAATTATACACAAGAATCGATTTGAGTAAACAATCTCAAACTTGCAAGTCAACTCCCGTATTAAAAAAAAAAGAGAGAAAAGTTTTATGAAATCAGTTAATTATATGATTAGTATATGTAGAGGTCGTATTATTACTCCAACGTAAGCTTCTATAGTTTAATAACAAGCTAAGATAGTAGTCAACAATATAATTAATGCTTAAGATCCTTCTCAAGTGCCGGCTTTCTATATTGTTTGCCATGGACGACAAATTAGTGATGAGATAACTTATATTGTCGTCCTATACTCCTATCACTAACGACGACTTATAATACTTAATAAAAAATAATAATAAAATTAAAAGAAAGAAGTAAATATTTATACATAAATATATTAATAGCTGATTTTAGTATACAAAGAGTATTTTTGATAATTTTTATGGGTGTCATTTCATGTATTTTTTTAAACAAAACAATCATTTATAAGAATAATCAAAGGTGGAAATTCAGGTGCAGTCGATTTCACGTGAAGATAGTTGAGAACTGTGATATAAAAATTTAGTTAAATAATTCAAATTATCTAACGACTCTCAGTTATTTACTTCACGTGAAGTAGATTGCACCTGAGTTTTCACCATAATCAAATATATAATAGAAGAATATATTGTATGATTATGCAGGTACATAAATGATGAGGACTATGAAGGTGGGTTTGAGAGGGAAGACGTTGAGCAGTTAATATCAACAATAGAGGTGCAGTTTGAAGACTGGGTTTCAGCATACGCTCCAATTGCAGTGGGTCCCAACGACTCTGACGCCGTTGACAAATTTGGAAGCTGCTTGAAAAACATGGGCGCACAAGTGGCGGTGTCCTTGGCCAAGACCGTGTTTCATAGCGACAACAGAAAGATACTGCAAAACGTTGAGACGCCATGCACCATCATTCAGTCAAGTAACGATGCCGCCATTCCGGTGAGCGTAGGGCACTACTTGGAGAGGATGATCAAAGGGGTCTCTGCTTTGAAGTTCATAGACATGACTGGCCATTTCCCTCAGCTTACTGCACCCCATAAGCTGGCTCAGCTGCTCAAAGCTGTTGTGGAGTTTGGTCATCCACAAATTTAAATCCCGCTAGGGAGCCAATAAAATATTTGTATAATATGTATAATAGACTCTGAGTTAAAAAATAAACATCACCCATACTTTTTAGAATAATAAACATCTCATGTCATGAAACTATTTATCGCAGGGTTTACTGAGAATCGAACTCTTAACTTTTTGGATGTAGAGCTTTAATACCATGTCATGAAATCACTCATCACAAAAATTTAAACTAATAGGAAAAAGTAACACTAATGGTTATATCTCTAATACTGAATCAGACATCCCTAAACATCCATTGTCCACATTGTACAGATATTCCATTAGCTCCCTATACTCCCTCTAAACATTGTTTCACTTGCGTGTTATCAATATTTATGTTTCATAATGATTGTCTTTTCGTTTTTTAGTTACCTTGTTTATCTAAACCGTTCTTGTTATAAAATTGATGGAATTATGAAACATATTTTATGTTTTTATGCTATTTTATTTATTTGAATTGATACAAATATTACCAAATAACATGTAACAAAGAAAAAGAAAACCCTCTAAATTGGAAAAAAAATTAATAAAGTCACAAAATAATAAATTAATCATAATTGAATTTATAATTTCCGTTATATACAAATTCTACCATCTTTATTTAAAATTAGTATTTTTACTCGTAATAATATTATAAAATTATAATTTTTTAGAAATTATATAATATATACAAATTAAATTATATTTTTAAAATTTATATTTATTCATTATAATTTAAACAACTTAATTGATTAATTTATCAATTATCAATAAACTAATAAATCAATAGTCTAATTAGTTAGATCACAGATTTGGTAACAACTATGCTTACAAAGTTGGTATTTTTTAAGGTTGTGAAAACCAAACTGATCAATAAATCGATAAAATAATCGGTTCAATAGTTCAAAAATTCAACCAGAATTTAATCGAAATTCAATCGGTTTAATTAAATATAAAATAAAATTATTAAAAATTTAATATATAATTTAAATAACAAAATTTCATATAATCAGTAACTAGAATCAACAAATCATAAAAGTAATCATAAACAACACAGAATCAAAATCATAGCATAATTCAAAATCAAAAAAATTTCAACATAAACAATAAACAATGTAAAGAAGCACTGCCTCATAACACTATCAACAACTAAGAATAAAAAAAAAAACAGCAACCGGCAACTCAAAAATCAAAATAAATAAAATTAACAAAATAACCAAGCAAGGTGACCGTGCAGCTAATATTCCACAACCGAGCAAAGAGAGACGTCGCCATAAGAGAGACAAAGAGAGAGGACGTTGAGCTCAAAGCCTCGGACAGAAAGAGACGAAGACTAACAGATCGAGCGACGATGGAGCTAGTAGTTCTTCGCAGTAGCCATGCCAACAGCTCCCGACTCGACGTCGAGGAGAAGAGGATTGAGGAGAAGTGACGACAATAGATGTTGACTTCGAAGAGAGCGACAGAGAGAGATCCGAAGAGACGACGACCGACTGACGACGACGAGAAGAGGAATGATCCGAAGAGATGACGACCGATTGACAACGAGGAGAAGAGGAAAGATCCGAAGAGACCGATGGTGGCTGGGTTTTAGGGTTTATCAGAGAGAGAAAGGGGAGGGGTGGGTAACTGGTAAGGGTGTACATGGCCCGGCTCGACTCGAAGACTCGGCCCGGCCCCAAACACTTTAAGGACTAATTCAGTGTGATTTTATCGGGTCTAGGGCCGGGTAAGGGTCTCAAAAATAGATCCGGTCATTATTTCGGGTCGGGTCCGGGTCATAGCTCGAGTCACCCGAACTCGGCCCGGTGGCCCGGTCATCATACACAATTAATATTTTGTGTTATTAGTGATGGATGATGGCTATTCTTATGTGAAATTTAAATATTATAAACCTTAATATTTTGTGTTATTAGTCATTATAAGATTATAAGTTAATGTTTTATGTTTAAATGCATAAGACTTTAGACTAATGCATAATATTGTGTTATTTGTATTGATTTAAATATTTGGTGTTATTAGACAATATTAGTATTGATTATGGTTATGCTTTAATTTTAGAGAAGGGTTGATTCTTGTTATATTTTTTTAAGTGAATTTTACTATGTGAATTGTGAAATAATGATTGGAGATTAGGTGATTTTTACATGTTAAAGACATGGTTTTCACCCGATTTTTATCTAGTTTTCACCCGGCCCGAAGGTGCGTAGGTTTCATCGGGTCTAGGACCAGGTTAGGGTATAAAAATTAGACCCGATCTATGTTTCGGATCGAATCTGAATTAAGCCAAATCCGATGTGGCCCGACCCATATACACCCCTAATAATTAGGTTGGTTTCTTTTCTTTTTGTATATAAAGCAAACCGATAACTCTAAAAAAATCCAATTGGTTCTAGCAATTTATCGGTTAACTATCGATTTATCAGTTCTTAAACCAGTTTTTACAGAACGGTTTTATGCCTTAATCGAATTAATTACATGATTAGTTTTTTCTATTAATCCAGTTGAACAGGCCAATCCTATTTGGTTTTTGAGAACATTGGTATATTTTAATAGTTTAGTGCCATTTTCACCAACTCGGCTTGCATTTGCACAGTGCTGGTAATGACGTAATCTTAGTCTCACCCAGAGATTCATTTGAAAGTTGGAACACACAACGGGGCGGCTACTGAAGAAAGAAGAGCAGACGCCGTCGTATTAATCCCTAAGCGTCGAACATGGAAGCAACACCAAACACACAACAACAAGACGATGATGATATCGTTTGCTTAGATGCGTCCTTCTTCCTCAATGACAAGTAACCTCTCTCTCTCTCTCTCTCTCTCGTGAATACACTGTCCTCACTCTTACTCTCAAGTTCTTTCGTGGAATTTTAAGTTACCAGCTTACGAACTTCACATTTGGATCCCAAGACATTCAGCTCTTCTGTCTCCAATCCGCTTCAAGTGAGTTTTCTTTGTTTATTTACTTACATGATGACTCACCAATCATATTTTTAGGTGCTGATTGTAACTACTGGCTCTTTTTTAAGTTATACTTGAATTGATGGAAGCTAAAGGAGCGTATTGGAACTAGGGTTCAAAGAAATTTTATTGCATTCTGAGTTGTCTCAAGAAATTTTAAAACAGCGCCAATGTTTTGACCTTGTTATACTTTAGCCAAGTGCTTCTTCACACACAAGATTATTCTAATTTTCAGAAGTATGCAGATTGGGTGTGGAATGGGTTAATTGTTTAGGATGAAAATAACCGTCAGCTACACTAATTATGTTTCGGATCAGCTGATTTTGATTTGACAGGGCAGCTGGTATGGCCGGGAGCCATGCTGCTAAATGATTATCTTTCAAAGAATGTTGAAATGCTGCGGGGTTTCACTGCCATCGAATTGGGTTCTGGTGTTGGTATGTTTTCACCTTGATACGAAAATATCATTTTGTATGCTTAGAATCTTAGACTCATTTCATTTTAATTGGGTTTTCCATTTGTATTGCTCGCAAACAATGATTACCTTTATTTTAGGTATTACTGGAATACTTTGCAGCAGATTCTGCCATAAAGTTGTGATGACGGACCATAATGAAGAAGTGCTAAAGGCAGGATTATGAAATCTGTTCCTGAGCTGTTTAGTAGCACATTCCAAACTATCTGCATTGTAGACTAATTATTATGGTATCTCTTCTCAGATTTTAAATAAAAATATAGAGCTCCATTCATGTTCCGACAATACTAGTCCTTCTTCTCGCGGTAAGTCCTAAACCTTATGAAGAGATAGATATTTTGATGCATTGAATTAGACATTCTATTTAAATAATATTTGATGCAGGATTATTTGCCAATAAACTGGAATGGGGGAACTCTGATCAGATCAATGACATTTTACAAAATCATCCAGGAGGTTTTGACCTTGTCCTTGGAGCTGACATCTATATCCTAATGAATATAATCTTGAATTTATCCATACGTTTCAATATTTCCCATTCTTACTCATTTCCCATTTGCTCATTTTTCTACTTCAATTCTCATCTCCTTCCTTGTAGGATATGCCTAGGTGCTGGGGAACCTTGAACATTCTTCTTTAATAACCATATGCTATTTTTGTCTTAAGTTTCTTAGTCAAATTTCCATGGTTTTCTTGCACTGGATTGATACTTTTAAAATATGGGCCATTGCAGAATGGCATGGCAGAAAACCAGGGACCGCAATGGTGGTGACGCCATGGCATTTCCTGACAGAAATGGCTGGATTCTGTGGAATGTATTTTGCATTGGAGGGCTGTTTTTGTCATTTTAAAAACCATAAAACTAGTGTTAGGAACACAAAACCTTCTCTGACTTGATTTCAGCCTCTTCACCAACCCAAGGAAGCAAGGAAGAGGAAGTTATAGTGCTACTCCTACTGCAAAAAGGTTTTGTGTTGGTGAAGAGGCTGAAATCAGCCAAAGAAGGTTTTGTGTTCCTACATTAGTTTAGGGTTTTATAATGACAAAAACAACCCTCAAAAGCAAAACAATTCCACATAACACCGCCATTTCTGTCACGGAATGCCACTGCTCTCAGTCCCTGATTTTCTGCAACACAATGTACTCCCAGATGGCAGCAGCCACAAAATCCGCCATGTCATTCTGCCATGGCACCGCCATGGCCGATATTTTAAAACTACGAAAAATATCATTATGGAGACCTTGACAATGCATAAGTTTTCAGCAGTCAAGCGTCCCTATGCTATTCAATACTGTTGAACAACTATTGTGGGCTGGAGAGGGCAGGAGATGCAAATTCATACTAGCCTATGTATCACGAACTAAGACGTAAGTAACCTAGCTTGTTATGTTCAGTGTTGTGTTTATTTTCTTGCCTTAATAAAATTTGTTCTGCTACTTTTATGTTTTACTGGCAGCATATTTATCTTGTAGAATGACTGGATCCAAGTTTGCATAGTTAATGTATCTAAAATCTAGTGTTATTGGATAGGCTTAGGAACAGATATTATGTTGCTTAGAATGCGGTTGAAACTAGTTTTGTAAAATCTTTACAAATTTACATTATTTTGAAAGTTTTCTTGGTTTTGTGCTACCTTGATTAATTTTCTTTGCAACTCCAAATAAGTAGAAAGACATAGTGGAGGACCATAAAACCTGAAACCTTCTTCATGAATATTCTTAAAAAAATTGCAAACGCTAGGAACAAAAAGTATACTTTACCCTAAAACAAAAGTAATCTCTGAATTTTCCTTCATTATTTTATTTTACGCTCTTCAAATTTGAACAACGAAAATCATTTTACCTTTCTATTGCAGACATCAATCAGGTACATTTTAGCATAAGCATTACGGTATCTAATTTTCAAATTTCCATTTTATTCAGTCCGTGTCACTGTCGGTTTAAAGTTATAAGCATTCTGTTTCCCTCCTTGCAGCATGGATTCAATGATTCTTATCGAAGCCTCTAAGCACCAGATGCAGATGAAAGAAGTGCCTGGAACTCGGCGCATTGTCGGAAATCTTGAAGGAGTCATCTACGAAATTACACTCGGGTCAAAGCATTAAATATATTTTAGTTGGAGTGACATGGTGTATGATAACCAAAACAGATTTGAGGGTTTGGGCTTTTGTTCAACTGTTTCTTTCTCGATCTGTCTAACCAGCAAGGCGTTGTTGAGGACACATGATTTTCTTCAAATAGATACAAGGCAGATAAAAAGGACATGATAGGAAGGTTGCTTTTCTTGTTTCAATTTGAAGGGATCCACAATAACCATTGGAGTTTTTCAGGACACTAGATTGGAGTATAGTCTTTCATAAAGCTCTATATACACATGCCCAACTATGTAGCATGCCCCTAGTCCCTTTACAACCGATGAATCTTTGAAGTTTGAACTAGTTCATTGACCAGGTTTCATGTACAATTTTATTTTCTTAGCCTTGCGCATAGTCAAGATGGATATGTCTTAAATGAACACAGTTGTAATCTGAAACTTGATGGTCTCCTTGAAGAAGTTTTAAGAATATGAAATTACATTCAGACATTGAAAAGGTCATCCCCATTGACATGGACGCTTCCAGGGTCTATATCCTAGCAATTCAACTAGCTTGGCGAGCTAACTGATCATATTTTGTATTAGTGCCAGCTGTGATAGGATTTATTACTAAAATCATTTGTAGGATCAATATATTCACCAAGTTATGGTGACTTTCTACAATTTGCTATTGAAATACTAGTATACTACTAAGGATTCAGTAGTATTTGTTGTTGTTGGTTGATCTACTAAGGTATCTCAGGTCATATTTGGGTACGGGAGTTGGTTATTTTAATTGACTAGCAAACTGCACTGGAACTCGTGAAATACTTCCTAAGTTGTTTGAAGGTAAAAACTCAAATGAAGTTGACTTTACGTGAAGTTGATACTTGAGAGCCGTTAAATGATTTGACTAATTTGACTAAATTTTCATCTAACGGCTCTCAGGTATTAACTTCACGTGAAGTCGACTGCACCTGAGTTTTCACCTTGTTTGAATTACCTAATTTTGAGACTAATTGAGTTGCAATCTAGGAGGGAGACCATACTAAGGCCACCCAGCAGTTACAACTAGATTTTGGGGTTGTGTTTGTGTTCGAAATGCCATATGACGAGAACTAGGATTGGATATTTGATTATTATTTTAGTTTCTAGATTATTTTTTTATAAGATTATAAAAAAATTAAAAGTACAAATCTACTAATTTATTATTTCTAATAACAAGATAAATTCGCGAAAGACATTGGCATTTGCCTGAGATGAACTGCATAACGTATAGTTGCCCTTAATTATTTGAATAACTTGGCCATATTTAATGCTCGTACTGATACACACATTTTTATTTTTAATATTAGGTTAACAATGGTATTTTCTTAAATTATAATTTATTGTAGTATTTTTTTAAAATGTGGAATGATTTAATTTACGGAATACAAATAGAACCGTGTGATTTTTAAGAGGTACAAAAATCGAATCATCCGATTTTTAAGAGTACAGAAATCGAACCATCAAATTTTTATACTGGACCAATTTATGTTTAAAAAATTAAAAAAATTTAGAATACAAAATTTGAAGTACCGAATTATGTACCTCCTGTCGTTTTAAAAAACACAGAAAATTATAACACTCCTCCTATTTCCATATCCAAATTTTTTAGCTTACTAATACACTGGTTGGTGCAAAAATCTGCAAGTATCTTTTGTTTCTTGGCTCCTCCCAATTGATGGAATCCCTGCAATTGACTCAAGACTGGCACTCAACTCATTTCAGTTTCATGAACAGCCTCTCTTCTCAACTCAAACTCAAACTCAAACTCAAACCCATCAAAGTTAAGGCCTTCTCTGCTGCTGCTGCTGCTTCTTCTCAAATCAGAAGATGCGGCAGGGCGAAGGCCTCCGATGCTCAACTGAAAGAGAATTGGCTGTCTTCACTGTCTTACCCTCTTTTGAGTGAAGACACACGGCAACACCAAAGTGATGCCTCCAACTTCAAATGGGTTCTTGGAATCGACCCTGACGTCTCTGGCGCTGTGGCGCTCTTGAAAACTCAACATTCTCATTCTGATTCTGCGCCTCAGGTATCCTTCTTCTTTTTCGTTCGCTTTACGTGGCTTTCTAGTTTTTACCTTATAAGTCAGAAGGAGGTGTTCCTGTAAAAGGAACAAGTGAATTCAGTTCTCAGAAGTCTGCTAGATTCCTTATATAGTTTGGAAATTACCTCTGACGATGGTGGGATTCATTTAGGGCTTTGGGTTTGAGAATTTGGTGTTTTATGCAAGAATTCATGTTTTCCTGTCAATACATGATATTAAAAAGAGATGAAAGTGATGCACGTTGGAGATAGATTTATGAAGGAGCAAGATTGTTGATAGTAGAAAAGGTGCTGTTTGCTATTAACATGATCAGAGGCTGCTATGCAGTGTGATGTGAAATGCAAAAAGGCATAGAGGGGTTATTTAGTCTATCCATTCTTAAATTAATGTCTCGTGGATTGTGATAGTAATTGATTAAAGTTGTTCAGCTATTGTGCAGTGTTACTATTAGATTTCTTGGTTTCTTCATAAAAGGAAGAGGCGATGAAACTATAAATCCTTTCTATTTTTGTGGATTGGCATTTTATCCTTTAATTATATTGATTTCCTCTTTTTAGATAGATGATGCTCGGAATTTCATTGCTCCATATGTTGCCAAAGATGTCATATAATTTTAGTCCAATATATGCAGGTATTCGATTCCCCTTTTGTGAAAATACTTGTTGGGAAAAGAACTCGAAGACGGTTAGATGCGAAATCCATTGTTCAGTTGGTTCGTAGTTTTGATGCTCCAGTTGGTATAATATGGTTTCTCAATCTTTATCCCCACATAAACATGCAGGCATCTTGATTGCTTTTCTTTTGGGCTCTGAGCTTCAACAAAATGTTTACTTCTGATTGATATTAATTTGCAAATTGAATCATCATAGGCTTCAGTCCAATTGTCTATTTTCTCTTGTTATTGGTGGTTTTAGCCTGAAGTTTTAAATCTTGACTTCCTTATCTTTTCTTTTTTCCTTTCCCCACTTTTTTGTTTCTATTCTATCACCTGGTTTGCAAGCATAATATGTTGACAATTCTAGCTGATGTGATTTAATTTATTGCAAGCATCTTAGTAAACTTGTACGTTAATGTTTAGTATTTTATTTCTAAATTTTCTGCAATACAAAAATGTAGAGTTGATGGAAACTTTGGATGGACTGGCTGTTAGTTAAGTACATTAAGTTCATGAATACATTTGGGAAGCAGTGGATACTGTACAGAATCATTAAGAGATCTTGTTACTCTAAATCCGAAGCTGCTGTTAATGTAAGAAGTCAAAATTTTGATATTTTGAGGATCCTTTGTTCATAGGGTGCCCCTTCCATTTCCTCGGTTCCCTTGCTACCAGGAATAATCTTAATGTGTACTTGTTGAATTACAAAAAAATGAAATATCGATTGTGTTATAAAATGTTTTGATATTTTGTGTGCTTCTCCTATCAGTATTCTCAAAATGTTGGTCTGATATTGCTTATAATTTCTATCATAGATGATGTGCCCTTAGTTATAGATTGTTGGTAACAATTCCTCAGTTTATTACTGTAATTTTGGAATCATTATCTTGCTTTTTCGTATTTCTTTGAAGGTTGACAATGTTTATGGTTGGCTATTTGCAAATTGAATCTTGATTTCATTAGGAACCACTGCATACATAGAGCAATCACTCCCTTATCCACAAGATGGAAAACAGGTTTGTATGCTCACTATAACTTGAAAATCTTTGGAGTTTTATAATGAAATTAGTATTTTGCCAATGGGTAATAACTTGCTACTTTCTTTAATTTCCCATTCCTTTTGAAAAGTTGGTCAACTAGCCTTCTCATAATTCCCTTGATTTGGCTTCAAATTGTCCCCTAATGGGAAGAAAACCCTGCCTAGATCTCAAGAGTAAATTTGCTTTCCTTTCATCGACCAAAATAAGGTTGCTAAAGTGTCACATTAACCATTTAACTCGTACTAGATGAGTTACAAATCCAACTATGCAAAACATGCGAATTCATATATAAACTTTCTTTTCTATGATACTCGTGATTTAAGTAAACGCTAATGAAATCGGTTAAGTCTCAATTCTACTAGAAAGTTTACGAGTCTAAATTAGTTTTTGTCATTTCTATTGGGAACTTGAGTTTATTGTATAAATTTCTTATTCTTATTATTTATATGTTATGTCAGACTGTAAACT
>NC_029788.2:846272-857114 GCF_000816755.2 Arachis ipaensis | reverse complement strand
CCAATTACGTATGGTATAATAATTAAGTTATGGGTTAAGTTATATTTTTACAATATTTAATACACATGCCTTGTTACAAAGTTAAATAATTTAAATATTAATAATAAGTATTTTATTTAATTATGTTTAGTTTCCAAGATATATTATTTAAATGATATGTTTTGAACAGTTAAACTTTATGAGTTGACAAGTTGGCTTTATGATTCGAGTTTATTGAGACGTTTTACTGAATTCTCGAGTTGGACAACATTAACTAGAACCTTTCCCTTGAGTACCATTAAAAAAATTATACTATTGCCCTAGTTTCTTGTAGTCAACATAGAATGAGAAGATCTGGTTGAATGATGTGAGCATTAGGCTAGTCTCCTATTAGTTGATATATGTAAGGAAAGCTGTCTGCTTATTTAAGTTGAATGGTTTGTTCCTCTTTTGAATGAAACCCACTTTGAGAAGGAAAATGTCTTTTCCTAGTGTGTTGTTTCTTGCAAATTGCCACTGGTTGTTTGAGCCATTATTTAGAGAATTCAGAACAGAGAGAGAAAGAGAAAAAAAGGGGGGAGGGGGTTCGGGTTCAAATTATTAAAATTAATATTGGGTGCCACTATTTATAGAGTAATTTAAGAAACTTTGCTGATGTTTGCTAGTTAGAGGGAAATTAGTATTCAATGGTATTGAGAACACATCTCATGTTGGTATGAGTTCTCATTAGGATCTCTAGTTGTACCTTATGTTGGTGAAAATCTGGTATAAGGCAACTTCTTGTACTAATGAAATATGATCGAAACTTGATCTATAAATGACAGTGATGGATTTTTAATGTTTAAACTTTTAGATTATGTGATTTATCTCTGAAGAAAAGCATGCACCATGCCTTGTTCTTTAATCTCTTTTTAGTCTAAATGTTTAAGGAAAGAGAGAGAGAGGGGAGGGTGGCAAGGGGAGGGGGGATTGGACTAGTCTTTTGGGAGCGTTTTGAGCCTCCCTAATGCTCAGAAGTTTCCTTTTCAATTTCATGCAAGCTTTGTTTTTCTTTTTTCTCAGATCAACTAATCTGGTTCATCTTACGAGTGTTAATACATTTAGTTTCTCTTTTCCAAGTAACTATTTGTGGTTTCTGTTAACAATTACATCATTGTCTTTGAATTTTACTTAACTTTGGTTAATAGTTTGCCCGTATTTTGTAATTTAAGGGCTGGTGGAGTGGAGGATTCGGATATGGACTGTGGATTGGGATCTTAGTTGCTTCAGGATTTTCCGTTGTTCCGGTGCCATCTTTTACTTGGAAAGCAAAATTTGAACTCTCTGGAAACCGGTCCACAAAGGTTGGTTTGTTTTAACTATGCAGATTTGAATAGCTATAAGCAAAAAACTACTATTTTCTCACCCCTGGTGCTTTCCTTTGCTTATCTTCTCTGTTTCAATCTGTAAGAACTGGTATCAAATACCTAGAAAAGGTGAATGTGACATTACGAGTGACCTGTATTTGAGCATGAGCGGAACGTGTAGCGCTCCTCCTTGTGTTGTGTGATCTACTGAGAAAATAGAAGAAAACAGTAAAAGGTTCTTCAAGCTCTCCAGAGGTCCAAATTTATCCTAATTCCAATTCTATTCCAACTTTAGATGCTCCCATGCATTCTTCCTCACCCTAAATCCTAAACCCATTTATCCTTATTTGGATCACTTTAATGATGCGGGTTCCTAGCACAATCATTCCGTAAAATTCAAGCCTTTATTTATTGTTTCTTACACTGCCGTCTTTCATTAAACAATCATACTAGCTTAGAATCTGCAGATATTCTCATCCTGCACAATTTCTGGAACAAATAATAATTTTGTTTGAATCCACTGTGAGCTAACCCCACTTTAGGAAAAAATATTTGGTTGTAGTTGTTAAGTGGTTTCTCTTTGATTTCTTAACACGTTCTCTTAATAGCAAAGAGTTTGCCTTTGATAAATGTATTTGAAGTTTCGAATATTCTAAGGAAAATCTGGTTCTTTGGACAACCATTTTCTCTAATGTTCGATGTAGTCAGGAAGATTTGAGGACTTGACCATTTAATCTTATAAGTCTTTTGTTTGCATGATCAATTTGGAATCGGCTATATATCTGTTTGCTTGGGGAACAGTGGCTTTGTCCTGATTCTCCAGAAGCTCTTTCTAGAGAATAATGAATTAGAGAAAAAAGTTTCTATTATTCAAATAGTCTTCAGCTGTCTTTAGATTTGTTGTGAAATAGAATAAGGTCCTTGACTTTTCTTTGGAGCTAGGGTAGTGAGTTTTTCAAGGGGGTCCATGTTACAGATCTCCATAGGAACTGGGCTGCCATTGCCCATGGATGTTATGCAGTTTTATCTTCTGGGTTCTCTGTAACTTTTCTATTAGCTTTATACTTATGGACATCTTATGATTCTTATCCTCCTCCTCTCTACCTTTCAAGGAGTTCTCTTTGTAGTAACTTTGCAGCTCTCTGTTGTTGTTGTAATGAGTCTTTTTCCTTGATAATAGGCTGTAAATGTAGTGCTACATTGACGCTGTCTCCTTATAGCGGTAAAGGTAGTGTCTGACCTGAAAGCAACTAATATTTGGTTTGCTTTAGTTCCTTCCTCTTTCCCCTGTTTCACAGGAACTGTGATTGAAAGTTCTATTGGAAAATCACTTGATGCACGCACCTGCTGCATGCTATGAATTGTAAGGAGGGCAAAATGTATGTAGGCTTATCCTCAAAAGTGAAGCCTGCTTTGTTTGTGAAACCATTTTTATTTTTATTTTTAGCTCTTTTGTTTTCAAGGTTTTATGAAGGAAAAATGAAAATGGAAAACAAAATTTTATTATGTGCACTGTTTTCACTTTTTCCTATATAAAATCCTACAAATCAAAACATTGAAAATGAAAACAAAACATCTTCAAAAACTAAACAGTCCCTAATCACCCTCAATTAATCCTAGTAGATATAACTTTTTCATGATTCTTTTTTATCAAGATACTATGCATTCTGCACCACCATTTATGTTGTTTTTAGAAACAAACTCATGTAACTCTCTAAGGATCCCGCTTCATTGGAGGAAATTTTAGCAACACTGTCTGTTGCTTTCTTGTTGATATTTATAGATCTTGTTTGTTGAATACGGTAAACTTTCCCTTTTCAATGGCAGTCATTGAATTTTTTATTATACAGGATGACAGCAGGAGAGTTGCGTCTACATTATTTCCATCACTGGAATCCCTGTTGAGTAGGAAGAAAGATCATGGTACTTATTTCTCTTAATCAATTATTTAAAGTACTATGCTGATCAGTTATCCAAATGTAAAATGTAATGAGTCTCTAAGATCCCCAAAATCATATATTGCTTCTTAGTAATTGTGAAATTCTGCCTTTGAAGTTTTCAATATCCTATTTTTAGACATTAATTTAAGTAACAAAATCCTAGAAACCATATATTGCTTCCAACAATGGTTTTATTTGACTCTCTTAATTTTTGGCGGGTTTCTGGGGTAGACCGGAATTGTAGTTTTGTAGGTTAGTGTGGTGGAACAGAAACTGGAATACCTATGATATTTGATAGAATTTCTTTGTTAATTTTGTCTAGTCAGTAGTCACCTTCTATGTGATGTGATCTTTTATTGTCCTTAACTTTAAGGGTGAACTACAAATTTGACCCCCAAAGGATAGATCTGCTGACAGATGAGTTTAAGATTTTTTATTAATCAATGGTATTCTAATGATGAACTTGGTTATTAATAGTTATTTTTGTTGGTTTTCCTAATATCAACGAAATGTGTCGAAAGAACTAATTTGTTGTCAAATTGATCTTTTAGAAACTAATTAATCGCTGTCAATATTTTAATGACAAAATTGTCATTTGTCAATACATTAATCATTCGAACACCATTTTAGAATAAATGCTTATGAAGCTAAATTGTGAGCATCTTGATCTTTTTCAGGGTGCAATTGGTGATTCATTCTTTTTATAAATTTACTTCATTTCCACTATTCTAAATGATCAAAATTTAGCATAGTAGAACCTCTACCATATCATCTGAAGCACCATAACTAGTTCACTACAGTTGCATACCCACTGAAAATTTTTCTTATTTGATGATTAATCTTTTAGGTTCTACTGTTGAATGTATAAGTTACTCTTGCATTGGTGCTTTAATATCATTTTGATGAATGCAGGAAGGGCAGAGGCTTTACTAATTGCTGCATATGGGAAAGATCAGAATAATGTTAATAACTTGGGATCATCTTGTGACACTATCTTAGAGAAATTGTCTTGAAAAGTTGGCATGACAATTATTTAAGTGCCACAGTGCCCGATTCTTTTCCTAATCTTGTAATTTGAATACCATTATTGTTGTAAACTATATTTTAGTTCAGGACAAATGATATTATGCTTGTCTCTTTCTACTTTTTAATATCTTGTTCTAAAATATAAAATTGGATAGCCAAAACAAGCCAAGTCTAGAAATTTTCCCTCACAATGGTTAAAATGTGTCGTAAATTATTTATCTCAAAAGTAAATTATTTATCTCAAAAGTTAAGTTGATTGGTTGAGTTTGCGTAATCTTTTATGTAGGTATTTTTCTTTCTTTAATATTGTTTATAAAAGTTTATTTATTTTATTTTACACAGGTATTTTTTAAATAGGTATTTTTCTTTTTCTAAAATAATTTATTTTAAAAGATAAAATTAATAAGTAGAGATCTATAATCAACAACATACTCCTCTTTCCACGTAAACGTGCATCCATGTTCATGTTGATTTGATTGTGAATATTTGTGAATATTTATAGAGAATTCTGTTATTTTCAAGTGCTAAGATGACAGAAAATAACGAAGAAATGTTGGAATAATGAGTAGGGGTGAGCACGGATGGTTTGGTTTGAGTTTATGGTAAAATTAGAATCGAACCGATCAAAATGTAATTGGTTCGGTTTGGTTCGGATTTGCATTTTTTTGTACATGTACCCGAACCAAATTAAACCAATTAAGAACGGATTAGTTCGGTTCGGGTAATTGGGTACCCGATGACTTTAAAATTCATAAAAAAAAAAAAAACAAATTTTTATCTTAAAAATTCAACAAGTACAATAAACATGTAACATCAATAGAAATAATCCAAACATGTTAAACACCAAATACATTAAAAACTAAACTCATTAAAATCAAAACATATTAATAATGAATAATCATTGTCTAATAGAAAAGTCATATATATTTTTTATTTTTTTATTTAATTAATATATGATCGGGTTTGCGGGTTGGTTCAAGTTCTGCACCCCTAAAACTGATATCCGAGCCAATCACTAACAAAAACCATCGGTTTGGTTCGGATTGGACCCGATTACCCGTTGGTTTCAGAACCAATTTAATTGGTTCAGTTCGGTTTCGGACGGGTAATCGGGTACCCACTATCCGTACTCACCCCTAATAATTAGACTTAAAACATATGCAATTTTGACCATTTCTAATTTATTTAAGAAAAGAGATAAAAATTTGCCAAACATCAAATAATATAATATACCTTTTTTCTGCACGTGTCATAGTCTTACAGGATGCTCATCTATAGCCATATTAGCCACCAAAATTTTGATGCCACCACATACGACACCTTAAATTTTGTGTATGATTTCTATATTTAGTGAATATTAAATTTGAAAAAGACCAAAAATATACATGTACGTTACACAATATTGTAGTGTGTTGTGATGTTTCGAAAGGGTCTTTCTTGCCTTGCATGCACGCCTTTAAAATATGGAACATGTTCCTCATTTTCCTCTTGTTTTGCAATAAGCATATAAGCATGACCCTAGGAAGCCAATTGATTGACCAAGAACATTGAACTACAAACAAAATTAACTTTAATAAATAAATAAATTTAAATAGGACACTAATGAAGAGTTCATGATAACAAGTGAATTTATCATTACCAAATCATATGGAAGCCCACCAAATAGTAGCCAACCGAATCCACTAGTAAAGACATCCTGTAAACAAAGTATAGATCATTAAATTCTTAATCATTGTTTCTTAAAGATGCATGCACGATGTTATAAAATGAAGACATGTCATTGACCAACCTTTAAGTTACTACAAATTGCTTGTGTAAGGGCTGAGTTGATTGTTGTATTTAACACAACAATGTAGTTCATAAAGAAAGTAAAAGCACATGACAGAAAGATCAAAGCCTGTATAATGATTCCAATAAATCAAGTCAAAAAATGTCTCAAAATATTGAATTATCAGTTTGCCTGTAATTTAAAAACATATAAATCACATACTACTAAATCACAACATTGAGGTTATAAAGAACTTTGGTGCTATATGAAAGTATTGATAAAATTATTTAAACTTTAATGCAATCAAAGTAGGACAACCAAGCTCTAAAGCCATATATATATATATACACTCTCTCTCTCTAAGCTCTAATTGGGTATATACTAAGCTTTAAGACATTTCACATATTTGCTGAAAAACTCATATTTACTGATTTATTTAAAATTTAAATTTTGTACTATTTTAAGTATTATGTTATGTTATTATGTAGGTAAGTACTATTTCGCAGTCAAGAACTACGCAATGGAGGAAGAGCGCTATAGCATAGTTCTTGCCATAGCAATAACAGCGAAGTGGGTATCCCACAATAGCGCAAACACTGTTTACGAAATTGCTGGGACCACTATAAAACAATGCAGGCATTTTTAGAGATTTGAGCAATTGCTTTTTACTTCGCCATCCAAACCTTTTACACTTTTACCATTTGCTTAGTTTGGGCATTTCAGAGAATAGAGAGAAAGAAGGAAAGGAGAAGAAGACCTACTCCACTTTTACCATTTGCTTAGTTTGGGCATTTCTAGAGATTTGAGCAATTGCTTTTTACTTTGCCATCCAAACCTTTCTGTATGACAGTTCAAATTTATATCTCTACTCCACTGTCCCTTATAGTACTCTAATCGGAATCAAAGGATTACCTAAATTGATTACTATATCAATTAATTTTAGATATCTTACAACAATAACATGATAATCATGTAACCATTTTTTCACAAACAGATGCAAATTTTTAAAAAAATTTACCTTCTATCATGGAAAAGATCACTCTGCATATCAGGTTACTGACGAGATTTGAATAATCTTGGAACATTGTTGGCGCCAAGCACGTGTGCATAGCCCCGTATTTATGAACCTCCTAACAACCAAGATTCTGTCGATATGCAACCCAAATGCTCCACTGACAATCTACAGCATAATATCTGCACCAACAATGATATTTCAGATAATCATATTCAACAACCTAATACTCTATACTCCGACGAATGCTGTAGTTCTTAATGGTAAGGTGAACGAACTCTTTGCTGTAGAATCTATGGCCAACCCTTTGCTCCATGCTCCCATTTGTGTTATAGTCGTCAGCGCCCCTCGGACCACATAGTATTCAGGTCTAATGACAAATAATGGCTTAGAGCTTTGGCTCGGCTAGAAAGTGGTAACGGTGGTGGAAATATATGTTGTAAGGAGGTAAAAGACAATAGTTGAGTTTCTAAGACAAATTCTGTATTGTCATCGCTGTCACTATCAAAACCAGATTGGACCTACCTTCGTCTGCCTCAGACTCTTCGAAAAACAAATTAGTTATAGGTTCAACCATTTGTAGAGAAGACCGAATTCTTATGGGGGGATTCGGTTCTTCCCACCTAATTAGATCTTGCTGCACAACCTATTGAGACTACACGTGAAGTAGAATAACTACTGCCAACATCCACCAACTCAATGCAAAGTTCCATCACTTGTTTAGTCACAATCTTTCTATGGCAATCGGACATAGCTCGCACCTGATCATCATCCTTTAGTCACAATACCTACACCGGATATTTCTCATGGTGTCCAGTGAAATGAGCCGATATCCAATTTTTTTAACATGCTTAATTCCAAGCATTTTGATATTGACCGGAATCAAATTTTTAAGCTCTGTCAAAGAATGCAGCCGCCAAGTGTATATAACAACAGAATCACTACATTCAAAATGTGTACCATCATCCTTCATAATATTATTGCATTCGGATAAACAACAAACTATTATACGCCTGTTAGCCATTTTGGAGAATGTTTGTGAGAAAGAAGAGAGAATAGATGAAAAATGAAAGTTATTGGTAGGATGTGATATATATAGCAATTTTTCGCGACAAAGCTACATACAATCTCACACGCAGTAGGTGCACTATACCATTATCTCATTATTTTGCTGCCAGTGAATGCACAATAATAACGTACACCACTATTGCGCTGACAATATTAATGACTAATTAATGGCCAAAAACAATAAATTCCGATGGCCTTCTAACATTCTTTGTAAACATATTGTTTGTATGTATACATATCTTTCCTATGAAGTTATCTAATATGCAGAACTAGCTATGTTGTAAATCTAGAAGATTTTGAAACAACAGAATATCCTTTTCACTGTAATATTAGGTCTAGTATAAATTCGATTCAACATAAGGACCTACAAGTCTAAACCACTTTAGAAGCAGTTTAATATGTACACTAAATGTCTAATGATCAAATTTGACCTAAATATTAATATTTGGAGCAATAAATACTCATCTATGAAATATGGACATTTCGTTGAGTTATTGTGCCTGTGTGTCGGAATATTTCTAACATGATATTCATCGACATTTGTCCAAAGCGCGTGTCTACTGTATCCAACCGTGTTTTAATAAAAATAAAAAATTCTTTTCCAAACGTACTTGGACATACCGAATAAATACTATCACGTATCAGCATGTCCAATCTTATTCTTAACATGTATTCTTAAAATGAGTTTAGAAATAATATATATTATTATTTATTAAAACAAAAAATATTTTAAATATTTTATATAATTAAAAAAATATTAAAAACAGTTAAAAAATTATTTTATATTATAAAATCAATAAAATATCAAAATATCATTGTAATTTATCTAAAAATACTTTATATTTTATATATATGTCGTGTCCCGTGTTTTATAAGATTTAAAATTTGTGTGTCTACATGTCATAGTGTCGTGTCCCGTATCCATGTCAGTGTCAATGTATCAATGCCAGGTGTAAGTATATAAGTACAAAAACGCAATTAAACAATATGGATGATGGAAGTTCAAATTAGACAATATGAGTGCTTTAACTAACCTGAAATCCAGGGAATAATAAGTAAGGAAATTTCAAGGTTGATTGTAATTCACCTCTGAGTGCAGACCACAGCAGTAAGATTGGTCCACAAAGCACAACTAAAATACACAAAAAAAAAAAGTACAGTGATAGTTTAAGCACAATTTGTAGTATATACATAGACTAGGGCTGGAAGTGAGTCAAGCCAGCTCGAGCCTCGTTAACAGCTCGATAAGCTAAGCTCATGAGCTGGTGAGCCAAGCTTGAGCCTGGAATTGAGCTCATAAATTAAATGAGTCGAGCTTGAGCTTGGATAAGCTCAGCTCATTAGCTCGTGAGCTGGCTCGATTATATATATATATATATAACAATCTTAATTATTTAATATTTATATTTATTTTTTACATATAATTTTAATATAGGACATAAATAAAAAATTTATAATTTATTGATAGATAAACAATATATAAAATTGATCTTTTCAAATATTTTTTAAAATATATAAATTATAATTTATTGATATAGAATTATAGATTATGTATTTATGTTTCTCTTATTTGAGCCAGCTCGTGAGCTCGAGCCAGCTCGTGAGTTTTTTGTGAGCCGAGCCGTGAGCCAAGCTCAATTTTCGTGAGCCGAGCTTGAACTTGGTCTAGCTCGGCTCAGCTCGACTCACTTCCAGCCCTATACATAGATAGAATAAATGAATATACCTAAAGAGAAAATAATAAATCTTGATGTTTTACACTTACCATTACACCACATAAGACCAAAAACATTAAGTCCAGTGGATTTGCCTATTAAAATAATCATAAAACAAGTCAAATATTCTCACAAGGCTGAAAAACAAGATGATTTAGGATTCTTACCAACACGAGATACAGAAGTAAGGTATACTGCTTTACACATGTTTTCAATGAAAACAATTGAATAGCCATAGGAATCAAATGCAAGGTCTCGAGCTCCAGCAATAAACGCACCAAATATAATCACTCCAACACTAAAAACATGAAATACATCAGTTTGGCAAAGTAGGAATATATATTTATATATATACTAAATTAAAACAATGTCGAATGAATACTAAAACTAAATTAAACTGCTCAGATATGTGGTATGACTTTGACTATGCAAATTGAAATGGTTTTAGTTAAAGTAGCTAGGAATTAAAATGCACAAAGATCTTCAGTTGGATTATGCAGATGTCTATAGACATGATGGATTACTGACATGATGCACAAAGATCTCCAATTAATTGTATTCTTAGAGTTAACATCGTTAACAAAGATTTAATCACGTTTTAATCTATTCTAATATATTTTAGCCATTTTAATTAGGGGTAGCAATAGATAGGGTACGATGAGAGTAGATTTTTTTTTTAATTGTTTGGTAAAGTGTGATTTTTTACTATTGAATATCTTTTCTCACATGTTTTCTTTTGATTTCACTTGAAAAGTGTAAAGTGAGAGATCACACTTTACCAAACAATTGAGGAAAAAAAATTAAGAGAATCTATTCTAAGATAATCCTACTTGCAAGTTAAATTTGTTACTAAAACTCAACCTTATTCTACTTACAGATTGAGAACAAGTCAACCCTACTACGATTAACCTGCGGGTATCCGACCCTACCCTTGAATTTTCATAAATATATAATATTATTATATATATAACCTAATGAACGTGCAAAT
>NC_029788.2:844063-846215 GCF_000816755.2 Arachis ipaensis | reverse complement strand
TAATTGTTGATCTTTATTCAACAGTAGAGACTTTTTGCACTAAGTGAAAGGGCCTTAGTTTAACACTCATTTATAATATATTTTTATAATATATACATATATAGGATGTGAATTGATCGGCTAGGATTAACACTCAACCCGTATTTTATTCGATTTGCGCTCGAATTTGCTCTGCTAGCGAATCAAGTTGACAACCCTATTTAACCGAATAGAATAAAATTAAATACTCGTAAATAGAATCCATGCTATCATCCCTAATTTCAGTTGTAGTGTCGCAGAAGAAAGAACATAAAAAAAATGGAATAAGTTGTTCTTTGCATAAATGATCACATCTTCAAAGTAAAAAATATTTTATTAAACGACACCCTAAACAATAGCAAAAGAGAATTATCCAACATACTATTTAGTGAAAAAACACAAGAGGATTTCCTTACCTTATAATAACAATATTTGAATGTCTCTTTCCACCTATAAAATACTCCATCATCATTGTGAAGGCAATAGTAGTTCGCCTCAGGGTAGTATACATAGGAACATTTATCCCACGGACAGCTTCCATCGTCACAACCTTTCACCAATTTGTCCAATTAGTAAAAACATATTTTTTATTATCTATAAAAAAAAATTTTTAATTATAAAATTCTAAGCTAAAATTTGATTCAATGATAAAAAGCTACCAAATAAGCAAATGTATGAATACTTACAACATATAGCAAATAAGGTAATGCAAGAGGAAGTGTTTGAGCTAATGTCCTAGATGGCACAAACATCACTGGATTGTAAGAACTGCTCTTAGATTCCGCAGTTGTGAAAGAAATTATCATCAACGATTTCAAAACATAGAGAATGACAAATGCACACGCCATCTGAAACCAACATGGTGAGATACAAATTATTAGGTGGAAAAAATTATTGAGAGAAAAAAAATTGATTAAGAAGAAATGTATAAAGTTTGTTCCATGTCAAATTTAGTCCTTTATTGTGAAAATTTGATATCTTTGCACTAAAATATACTATAAGTAGGCTACTAATATTAAGTGAAATAAACCATAATAGAATTATTAATTTAGTTTAAAAAGATAAAAAATTAAATTTGTTATTAGTCAAAAAATTTTTACTATATATCAAATATTGTGTTCATTAGTTTCACTTTATTGTGAAAATTAGCTAGATTATAATACTAATAGTATATCATAGGGTTATTATTATTAATGTATTAACTAAATTTTAATGTTTATTATTTATATATTTAAAAATTATTTATTTGGTTTCATAATACATGATATTTTTAAATTTGAATAATTTATTAATTAGTTTGTATTTATTTATTAAAAAAGAATTTGAATAATTTATTAATTAGTTTGTATTTATTTATTAAATAAAGAATATTAACACAATGAATAAAAAATAATTAAAAAATATTGCTTAAAGAATAATAAAGACAAATAAACTCCTAACCAATTTAAATTTAGAGACAACTAGGTCCCTGTCCATTTTTGCACCTGACACGTCAGCAATTTTCGTCGAATTTTCGCCGTGAAACTGACAGAAGGACCGGGTTGGCAGACGGAATACAGGGTCAGGGATCGTAATGGAAGGGGTTTTTGGTTAAGAATCGTCTTGTCATTTTGAGAAATGGACAGGAACCGGGTTGGTACTTTACTCTATGAAACAATGCAATAATATAGGAAAAGGATAATATTCATAGATATAATAACCCATAGTGAATTATAAAAAGCACCTGAGAAAGTGACATTACAGTTGTGAATGGGAACCTATATGAAGACAGGGCTGCTTTATTAAACATGATCAATAGAACTGCATAAAATAAACAAAATCAATAAAGAAAAATAATATTTGCATTATTTTCTTATATTTTTTTATGATATAAAAGAATTTTTTTTAAGTTGTTTTATTAATCACTTTTAATACTACAAATAATAAGATTCTTCGTCAATAAAATATGAGTCAATTGCTAACTATTTTTATTTTTTTGAATTTTTCAGTGCTTAATTTGTTAAAGTATGAGTCCCTTGTGTCTTTTAATGAGTTTTGAGTCCAATCATATATAATGATCTTCACTCTTATAAAGTGTTGAGACATGAATCAAGTAAGGGGAAAAAAAAAACGAAATGAGTAAAATAGAAATAAG
>NC_029788.2:840812-844055 GCF_000816755.2 Arachis ipaensis | reverse complement strand
TTTTGGTTAATTATTGAAAAATTAAAGTATTGGAGTTATAGAAGTAGCATGCTTACACATAAGTTGTGAATGCATTTTTGTATTCGAAAATGTTTGATAAAAAAATAGTTAAATACAATGAGAACTTGTTTTATCTAACATTCATTAATTATTGTTAGAATTAATAAATATTAAATAAGACAAGTTTAAATTATTTTTTTTCTAGTATTACTGTTTTGTTTTATTTATCTTTTCTTTATATTTCTGTTTTGTATTTTTTATCTTTTCTATATATTTATTGTCTGAAACTTTGTTCCATACTCTATTTTCTGTTTGGGATTTGAACATTAATTATTGAAAAGGATAGTTAGCTTATTAATTATTACTAAATTTTTGAAATCTCAATTCAAGATAAAATAAAGAAAGATGTAACTACTTTTTTTTATTAATTCGTAATAAAGCAGAAAGAATAATTTAATTTGTAGGATGTTCCTTTCTTAACGTATATACTTTAAAAGATTAGATATTAATGTGGTGGAAATTCAGGTGCAGTCGACTTCATATGAAGTTGATACATGAGAGCCGTTAGATGAAAATTCAGTCAAATCAGTCAAATCATTTAACGGATCTGAGTATCAACTTCACATGAAGTCGATTTCACTTGAGTTTTCACCTATCAATGTACGTAAATATAGAACTATATGCTATAAATGAAAGAAATAGAACCTGAAGAGACCATATAAGATAGTGCAACATAGGCTCCTTTTCTTGTCATAGATGAACTTTTATATGGTATTTCATCAGAAAGTGGCAGCTTAGTGTGCTCCATAGAATCCCTTCAAGTGAATTGTTTTTCTCTTTTTGATTTTTTTCCCCTGAAACTTTAAAGGTCAGAGAAGTGATTACTTTGTAACAAGTCATAGTAATTATGATTATTGGGTTGATGGGATTGCATAGGTTTACTTAAGTTGGGGCTAATTAATGTTAATGGATGACAATATTAGTTCATAAATATTTTATTGTCTTAAATTTGGTTACAAAACACCTAACATCAGCCACTAATTATTTGTAATAGAGGATATAATAACATAAAGTAGTTATTACCTTTACAAATTTGTTAAGAGTCTTGGTTTTCTTGTTTTCTCTCTACTGTGATAACATTAGTGCAGTTTGTTACAGTCTTGTCTTTTTCTTTTTGTTTTCTTGCATTGCAAGCTAATCATGTAAACTCTTTATATTGCTGCTATATATATCTGCAACAATCTCCCTCTCTTGTACACTTAACAATTCACTCTCAAGCCATATGCTATGTTCATTTTTGTCAATTCTCACTTCCTATTATAGCTTTCTCTAGTTGTTGTTTCTTTTCTTTAGTCACAAACTCTATCATTTTGGTTCTGTTATTTGATCAATTGGAATCAGTTAGATAATACACCTATTAATGGTACTTTCGAGTAATGCTACGGTGAAGACTAAACACTATAAGAAAAATGCTAACTACCTTTAGATTTTTTTGTTGGATTTTGCGTCGGAAATTAGCGGCAGTTTTACCGTCAAATTTACCAGTAGCAAAGGCGACAAAGTCGTTAGGTCAAAGCATTATCGGTGAATTTTTATTTCTGACGGCAAATTTGCTGGTTATAATTGGAGGAAAAAATAAAATAATAGGCACGAAAGCAAGAGGCAAATTTACTGACGGATTCTCATTTAGTGGAATGGTGCATTTTGGTGAACTTAAAAACATTACCGTCAGATTAATCCGCTGGTAAATCCGATAGTAAGGGTGCCCTAAATTCAAAATGCATGGTCCTCCTTTCTCAATTTCAAAAAAGCTATTCTCTCTCCACTACTCTCCTCTCTCTTCTCTCTCCCCTACAACTACCTCTGGCAGTCCCTCCGGCCACCCTCTGCCAGTGCCAGCTACCTCCATTCTCCTTCAAATTTTGCGTGGACTCGCCTTGATTCTATTTCATCGCCTGAAACGAAGCTGCTCTCTGTCTTTGGCGTTGGTGTCACTGTCGCCACTGGTCCCTCTGTCGTCGCTGGAACTGCGTCTCTTTTTCCTCCTCTAGGTAGGTTGCCCTAATCCCTCTTCCTATTTTATCCCCATTTTTATTTATTTAAATAGAAAAATCTAACCCCTTTTTGAACCACTACCGCACTGTCATCGCTATTACCACGCCGGAAAGGTATGCATACTCTTATTTTGGCATTGAGATTTGAATAATGGGTTATATTTGATTGGGTTATATTTAATTTGATAATGGATTGATTCAACTCAAATATTAGATAATAAAAAATATTTTAGATGCATTGAGGAAAATTAATAAATTTTTTTATGGAGGTCTCTGAATTAAGGAAAAACTTAGCTGAATTTTCATTAAAATTATTTAAAAATATGTTTGGTTTGCGAAAAAATGAAAATTACATTTAGTGGAAGATTCTAATTATAGTAAAAATTTTATCGAAATTTTTAAAAAATTAATCAGGAAGTTAGAAGTTATTTCGGAAGAGGATGATGGACTAGAGAAAAAAGATGATGAGTTCGACTAAGGGTAACCTAAATATATTTTAACTAGCTTGTTATACGTTTATACTTTAATTAGATTGTTATATAATTACAATGCAGGCTAGCTTTAATTCTATTTAATGTGTTTATTTATTAAACTTTAATTAGATTGTTATATAATTACATTGCTCGCTAGCCATATGACTGTTTTTATTCTTATTTCAGGTAGATATAACAACAAATAGAAGTGTTGTGAGTCAATCTTATAGTCGAGGTAGAGAGAGGGTGAATAGTAGCACCCATGGAACTTCTCAGTTATTGCCTCTATCTTAGTTATTCCTAAAACATCATATGCACTGGGTGCATAGAATCAGCCCTTCATCATGGTTTCTAATCCTAATCACGTGGATCCTACTTGAGTTATTATTATCAATTTTTTATATTGGGTAATTGTAGTTTTTATTATTCTTGTAATTTATTATAATGCATTATGTTTCTATTTTCTAAGTGTTTAATGAAATACCTCACTTAACTATAGAATATATTTTACTGGTAAATACCTTGTATTGTAAAAAATATATAAATATGTGTAATCTAAATATGAATCACCCTAATATTTTACTATATTTTTAAAAATCAAATTTTCTATTTTAAATTATCCCAAAACAAATGGTATAAAATAATTAAATAGTATATTTTTAAACATTTTAATATCTATGATTAATTAATTAACAGTCTAGTTAGATTAAATTGGG
>NC_029788.2:833053-840787 GCF_000816755.2 Arachis ipaensis | reverse complement strand
TATCAAAATAAACCATTTTAAATGTAAAATATTAATTAAAATATGAAAAATATAATATTTTAATATTTATTATTAATTTCATAAATATGTATTTTAGTTAGAGTAAAGTGTCAATTACATCCTAAAAATTTTGACTTCAAGCTAATTAGCTCTTTAAAAAATAATTAGATTTTCCACGATAATAAATGGTGGACATGTAATTTATTGAAAAAAAAAGGTGGACATATATGTCCTTTCGTCAATAGATAGTGTGAAACGAAATGGAGTTGTTCATATATTTCGTTATCTACAGTGATGTGTTTCGTTATTGCTATATGAACATGAAAACAATATAATTTTGGATAATAAAACATTCATTATTTTTTGAGTTTTTATATATTCTTTATCAACTGCTCTTTATTTATTATGAATCCTACTAAAACATGTAAAATTTCACTCTAAAAATGGTTATTTATATGATAATCTTTCATAAATAGACACATTACAATAGTTAGCGTCTTAGTGGTACATATAAGCATTATCTTTAAGTTTTACGTAATGAATTAATAGAATAACATAACATAACGTATTTATCGTTTATTATCTTAGAGGATTATGTTACTATTTTTTTTTAAATACTAATTAGTCCGAAATCAAAATCTATGGACATAATTCTCACTTTACTATTTTAGTTAGTTATTTAACACCGTAAACTACCGTTTCGTAAAGTACGGGTGATAAGACTATGATGGGGCATACGTTAAGATTTCATGATATCATGTTTTAGCATTTGATAAATTTAAAACAGGAAAAGAAATTTACATGAAGCAAAATATTAAAAGAAAAGTATAGGAAAAATTAAATTTTCTGTGTTTTTCTTTCGTTTTAAATAATGACTTTTTTTTTATTTACTCTAGAGAGGTAAGTTATAAAATGCATAAACAGAGGGAAGCAGTCACGGCGGACCAGCAGACCGCCGCTAGCTTGTGCGGCGGTTGGCGAGCTCGGGATGAGCTGCCGCTGTTCGATAATGGACGAGGTTAATTGATTGTATCTTCATATGGTAGATTCATTCTGGGTTCAAGCTTTTGGGTTTGGTTTTCATTTTCTCTCTTAAGTCTAATTCAAGGTTACTTTTTATTTACATGAATAATGAATAAGACCAAAAAAATTATAGTTCAGAATAAGAAAGAAAATTACCTGTCAAAGCTTCAAAACTAGCTAAGAGCTCTGAACTCTCCTTACTTGCGATGATGATATGATGGCTTTTTAATTTTTCTTTTTATTTTGTGATGTTGGTTACTTTCATTATATTATGAAATGCTTGATACCTATTTATACTAGCTTATAGAATTAATAATGCAATACTTGATTATAAAATAATTTAAGTGATGAAGTTTGATACAGGGTAGGGGATTAATTAGTCGAATATATAAATTTATTCAATAGTAAAAACTCAAGTACAGTCGACTTCACGTGCAGTTGATAGCTGAGAGTCATTGGATGAAAATTTAGTCAAATCAGTCAAATCATCTAATGACTCTCAGTTATCAACTTCACATGAAGTCGACTGCACCTGAGTTGAGTGGAAACTCAAGTGCAGTCGACTTCACGTGAAGTTGATCAACTCAGGTGCAATCGACTTCATGTGAAGTTGATAACTGAGAGTCGTTAGATGAAAATTTAGTCAAATCAGTCAAATCATCTAACGACTCTCAGTTATCAACTTTACGTGAAGTCGATCAACTCAGGTGCAATCGACTTCATGTGAAGTTGATAACTGAGAGTCGTTAGATGAAAATTTAGTCAAATCAGTCAAATCATCTAACGACTCTCAGTTATCAACTTTACGTGAAGTCGACTGCACCTGAGTTGAGTGGAAACTCAAGTGCAGTCGACTTCACGTGAAGTTGATCAACTCAGGTGCAATCGACTTCATGTGAAGTTGATAACTGAGAGTCGTTAGATGATTTGACTGATTTGACTAAATTTTCATCTAACGACTCTTAGTTATCAACTTCACGTGAAGTCGACTGCACCTGAGTTGAGTGAAAACTCAAGTACAGTCGGCTTCACGTGAAGTTGATAAACTCAGGTGCAATCGACTTCATGTGAAGTTGATAACTGAGAGTCACTAGATGAAAATTTAGTCAAATCAGTCAAATCATCTAACGACTTTTAGTTATCAACTTCACGTGAAGTCGATTGCAACTGAGTTTCCACCTTATTGAATTGGCTTAATTTGTGAGTTGGCGAGACCGATTTGAATTTGATAGGCACTAAGCTAATAAAATATTAAATGGCTGCACTATTGTTGATGATGAGAAGAATGCCCGAAAGAAACAAAACGAAGAAAAGCACTAGTTGGTCACATCAGCATCAAGAAGAGAAGGAAGAAGCTATAATAGTGGGTTTTATTTTCATATTATTGTATTTCACATCTAATAGTATATTCCACATACATATGCATGGTGGCAACAAATATATAATAATGGAGCAACTTTCAAAAGAAAAGATATCTAAATGAATCGTGAGGAATAAAGTAACATAACAAAATAATTAATGTGGGTAAAATAATGTATAAATAAAGAACTTTCTGTTTGATTGTGATAATATAATAATTAGCTGCTATCCACTGAAAGTGATCAATAATGAAATAAGGGAAAGCTAATCTGTAAGCAGTAGCACAGAGGAGTCCTTTAACGATTAACACTATGAAAGTAGAAACAACCTTTTATTCTTTGGAGGGTGAAGTGGAAGACGTGGCTTATGGAACCCATTATGAAATCCCCGTACACTAAATGAATCAACTTTAGTCAAAATTATAATAATAACATATGTCTATATATGTAGATATATAATCATAAAAGTGACTAACTTAGGGTTATGTGTCGTTTTTTCTATGAGCTATATATTATATATAAGTGGGTAGTGGACGTATAAGTATTAATGTTGGATTACAAGTTTTATTATTAGTTAATGAAGTAAATCAATTCTGTTGGGTAGGCAACAAAAAATGTAATCAATGTAAGTAACAGATTATATTATAGGTTCATTAAACCTGAAAAAAATATATTATCCATCTTTACTCTTAATTACACTTTTCTCCTTTCTCATTACCTTATTTTCACCACAGTTACTCCACTCCTCCCTCTCCTATTATGCTGTCAATATCGCCGGCAATGCTGGACCTTACCGCCGCAATAAAAAAATATCTATGTACAATAAAAAAAAACATCCATCGAACTTAAAAAAATATTCATGTACAATAAAAACGAAATATCCATATACAATAAAAAGAAACATACGTGGCCAATGAGTAATAGCTCAAATGGCATAAACTCTCCATACTCAATTAAGAGGTTGCGGGTTTGAGTCTTCTATCTTTTCAAATTTTTTACCAATGAGTAATAGCTCAAATGGCATAGTCTCCACATACTCAATTAAGAGGTTGCGGGTTCGAGTCTCCTATCTTTGGTAAAAAAAAAAAAAGAAACATACGTGATGTACAATAAAAAACAACATTTATCGAACTTAAAAGAAACGTCCATGTACAATAAAAATTAAACATCCATGTACAATAAAAAGAAATATCCGTAAGGTTGTGCGACGCGATGCATGGAGAACAAAGTTGGGCTACCTGCAGCGGTGCAATGGAGGCGTGACGAGATTGGGCTGCGGGCGGCGGTTAGGGAGGTGCGACGAAGCATGGATGTGTGCGACGGTTGTGGACACATGAGGGAGCCGGAACGCGTACGGTATTTCGCGAGAGTCCGGCAGGAGATTGTGAGGAGCAGAGGTAGGGTACGATGCGGGTATGGGGGAAGGGTTTGTGGGTTGGTCACGAGGAAGGGGGGAAACGTTATTATGGGGCGGGTATTTTGCTAATCCTTATTCCGTTAATGGCATAATGTGTTGGCAACATACATATTAACTTGTTACATTGGCCGTTAAAATAGGCCAAATTAATCGGATCAGTCCGTTTATCTATTTAAATGGATGGATTTTGTCTCTAAAATTAAGTCCGTCTAAATTTCAGGTTAAATGGGCTGAGTCTGATTAACCTGAAAAAATTGACGGATTAAACGGGTTAGTTCCAGGCTAAACGGGTGGCCTGTTTATTTTTTTTACATTTTTAAAAAAAATAGCACTTGTAGCCAATATTTCTCTCGATCCGACCTGAAAATCTAACCCATCAATTTAAAAAAAAAATACTATTTGTTTATGGTTTTTGACCTAAAAGTGATTTTTTTTTGTCAAAATATTTTTCAAAAAATAAAATAAAATGATAAATGGACCAACCCGTTTAACCCATCAAACTGACTATAAATGGTCTAGATTAAAAAAGTTATAGCTCGCGAATGAAGCAGGCTTAAACGGGCCAAATCTAAATGGGCCGGACTAGCCCGTTTGACAGTTCTACTAGTCAATCTGGCTTGGCAAATGTCAGGTAAAAAGGACCAACAGTTCACTAAAATGGTAAATTTAGTTTTGGCTTAATTTAAACATTTTAAATTGAAAGTTATAAAATGAGTTGAAGAGAAAAGTTGAAGCAAAGAATCGCATTTTTTTATAATTTATAAAATTGAATATACAGAACTCATGAAATAGAAAATTATTTTATTTTTTTTGTCTCGTTTTAAAGTAGCAGAACAAAAAATGATAATATAATAGATATATAGAGAATGAGTGACATCACGATATATTTTGTTTCGACCACGAAGTATAATGTGACTTATGTTCAGTTTTTACTAAAAATTATGATAGAATTTTTACTATAATCAATATTGATTATAAATGCCAATTTCAAAAGACTTACACTCTGTCATTTATCTAAGCTAACTCAAAATTAGTAACTTTTAAGTACTAACCCAACTTAAGCAAGAGAAATTAAGTGCACTCTAATTTCAATATATTTTTGAAAAATAAATATTCAAATAAAAGTATAAAATGATTTGTGTGTGATCAATTTCTTTTACTTTTTGTATGTCTTAGTATAAACTTAATTATAGACAATATAGTTATTGAAACATACTCAAATAATAAGTAATAAAGCTATATCATTAAAGGTTGTGTTTTTGGTTGCGTTTTTTCTTGAATGATTCCTTCATATATAATAGTTTAATCTCTTCTTCAATAAAAGAATCATTTTCTTATTTATTAAAGTAGCGATTGCACGCCAATGAGTAATAACTTAAATGGTATAGTCTCCCCGTACTCAATTAAGAGGTTGCGGGTTCGAGTCTCATATCTTTGATAAAAAAGAAAAAAAAAAATAGCGATTGCACCTTTCAATGTTATAGCTATAGCTATTGGCTTGATTGAGATTCATTTCCTTGTTTACCTTGATAGTAATGTGCAAACAACTTTTCAAACACAACTTAATATGATCTTTAATGATATTATTTCTATTATTGCTGTTTTTTACAATTTAAATTTGCTTGTTTGGTCATCTTTGATTTTTTTTTTTTCTACAATGCTCATTATAACAAATTAGTTAGAATAAAAAATTATCAATTATTTTTGTCATCACAAAAATTAATGTCCACATCTTAATTCAACAATTCCACATCTTAATTCACCAAGCTTGAACAACATAGTATACAATGTAGGAACACTCTACTGTACAGATTAGGGTTGTATAGAAAAAGAATTAAATTCTTTTTATAATTATTTTTTATTATTTTATTAATATTCAAAATATGAATTCCAATATTTTTAATCTCTCTTTCATCACATAAAAGAAAAAATCTGTAAATTTACATCTTTACCTTATAATTCACCTACAATGTATACACAATGCAAGAGTTGAGTTTTAGACCATCCTTTTAAGCATATTCAATGGTGGATAGAAAGTGTATTCATACTTTCTTCTAGGTAGTGCAATATAATATTTTTTTTAGTTTACCTAAACTTCAAAAAAATGTGGTTAAAAATAATTTTAACCGTATTATAAAAGTTTAGCTAAACTAAAAAAAAAAGGTTATAGTCCAAGGGTACACCATTGAATTTCCTAGCCCATGGTATTGCAAGCACAACCCCTTCTCATTGTAGGATTTGGCATTGGATTTGTCCCTTCATTAGTCCATTTTATATAATCCATAGATTTAATTTCGAGATATTGTATAATCAAGGATTGACTTCAAGGACGTACAATATCAGGACTTGATGAGCAGCAAACGAAATAGTTATTCACACCACTTTTTCTCCTCTGCAAATTCTGGGAAAAAAAAAGAAAAATAAAAAAAATGAAAGAATTAATTAGAAAAAGAATTCTAATATTTTTATGAGAAACAAATCTTATTAACTTTCATTGAAATATAATAGGTAACGAAGGAAAAGATCGTTGAGTAGCTTTCATTTAAAAAAAATTATAAATAATTTATTGAGTAAAATATTATTTTTGTTCTTAATATTTGGACAAATTTTAAAATTGTACCTAATTTTTTAAACGTCTTATTTAAATTTATAATATTTTAAAATTATTACAATATTATTTTATCGTCAATTTTTTTAATAATTCTAATGAGATTAGTTTATCATATATAGTATAGATTATAATATCCACGTATGTATCTCTATTACATAACTGTTAACAAAGTTAATGGTAACATAATATTGTAACCATTTTAAAATGTTAAAAATTTAAATATGACGTTTAAAATGTTAGGTGCAATTTTAATATTTAAATTAAATGTTGGGGACAAAAATGATAATTTATTTATAATTTATTATTGCAATAATTTAATGTAAAATATTAAAAAAAATTTGTTACTCTATAACTTTAAAAAAAAAAAAACAATTCCCAAAACTAATATTTGAACTCTAAATATTATTGTATAGTTTGTTAGAATTTTTTTATATATTTAATAATTTACTAAATTAGCCAAAAAACCATAATTCAAATGGCATGGCATATATCTTTCTCCTACTTAGAAATCTCGAATTTGAGTTTTACTTGATGTAACTTGATCAAAAAAAATATATTAAACTAAATATTCAAGTTTCTTTTCTTAATATGTGATATTATTTAAATTTTTATTATCATAAATGCTATATTATAAAGGTGGTCAAACATTATTTTAAATCCCAAAATTTGGACTAAATCTTAATCTCGTTTCTAATTTTTGAAATGTCATATTTTGTCACAAACTTTTTATTTTGTTTTACTTGTCTTTTATTGTTATTTTTCTCTTTCTGTTATTTTTTTATTACTTTCACTACCAAATTACTAGAAGCACCACTATAACTAGGCGTGTTGCCCCAATAATGTAGAAGATGAGAGTGGAGAAAATGATCAGAATATTTTTGGAAGAAAGAATTTTGATTTTGATCAAACTTTTAAAATTAGACGAAATAAGACACTTCCAACAAAAATAGAACATTTCAATTTTTAGGAACGAAATTAAAATTGAACCAAAATACTATGGACTAAAACAACATTTTACCTTATTTAAAATTTTAATATGTTCAAGTTTTATTTATATACTATTTTATTAGTTTCTCTAACATTACACTACTCAAATTATACACTTATTTGCTAAATTAAATGGTATAATTAATACCGATGCCTTGAACAAGTGATGCTAAATATGTATTGAACAACTAATGCAAATATGAAATTATATTTTAATATTAGGACAAGCATATATAAATTAAAGAGGTATACGTAATAGAAAGATTAAAATTAAGCTTGAATCAATTTATTTTTTCGTTTGGTTGCATATTATATGAATTTAGAAAATTATAAACTCC
>NC_029788.2:827423-832960 GCF_000816755.2 Arachis ipaensis | reverse complement strand
ATCGCTTCTAAATTAATGAATGATTATAAGTTATATTTGCATATAATGATTCTAAAGAAAAAAATTTCTGCAATATATATACTTTAAGCCATACACTTTAAATCCTTGAAAAAAAATTGTATACAAAGAAAAAAAAAAGAAGTTTTACAATATATATTGCATTATAACTCCAGCAAACATTAAAGAATTTTATAAAGTTTAAAGACATAAAGAAATCTTAGGCTTCTCTTGCATGTTTATTGAATATATACTATTTTTTTCTTTTCTGCAAGTTTATATACTAGTTATTCTATAAACATTTCATGATAACTAAAAATTTTTAAGAGTAAAATTATAAAAAAATAATTTATTTAAAATAAAAGTAATATGATTAAGTATAATTTACTTAGATGTGATTAAAAAATAATTGAATACTATGTATAGTAAAAAATTGAAATTATTGAAGGATAAAATTAAAATTTATTTATATGTATCATTTTTGCTCCAATGTTTTCGTCCTATTTAAGTCTCTAACGTTTCAAAATCGTCTCAATTTTGTCCCTCCGTCAAGGATCCCTAACGGTAGGACAACATTGAGTCAGTTTTGAAACGTTAGGGACTTAAATAAGATGATTGAAACGTTAGGGACAACTTTGAAACTTACCCCAAACTTTGGAGACAAAAACGATACTTTACTCTTTTTTTTTTTATTTGAACAATATTACATGACCAGCAAATATTATCATTTTTAGCCGGTATTTAGTTAATAATAATTTACACAAATATTTACAAACGTTTTACCCAATAAACATATAATTTGTACATAAATTTACTAGAATTTTACACACATAAATTAATACAAGTTGTATTCGTATTTTTAGAGTTTGTATATATAAATTAATAAAATTTATTTGTTAAAGATAATTTAGCATTTGTGCTGACAAAATAATAATAAAAAAATACTAAAAATTGAGTTTCTGTTTTTACTTTTAGTTTTTGGGTGCATGTATCCCACGTGCAATGATTAACCCATAGGTTCATTAGAAAATCAAAGACTTTACCTAACAATGATCCATGTGTGTTTTGATTAGGGGGTATGGACCAAAGGTAGGTGAAGCACTGAAACAAAATTAAAGAGGATTATTGTGAGAGTACTTACAGTAGGAGGAGGAGGAAGAGGAGGATCTTCACTAGCAAGAAGAGCACGTGCACGATAGGGATGGAAGTGATGATTTGTTTCATTCCCAAGGCTTAAACGCCTCACTTCACTCAAATCTGTCTTTTGATTCTTCTTCTTTTCACGAACTTGACCAAACACCATTGAATAATCTGTAGGCGCTCCTACTGCCTTCTTCTCCCATGCTCCAAACTTCGGCACCGTTGCCTTTACTGCTTTCTTCTGCAACATAATTAAAAAAATCAATACATAGTTTTTTCATACTCAATTAAGAGGTTGCGGGTTCAAGTCTCTATCTAAAAAAAAAAAAAAACTCTGTTTTATGATGCCCTGAACGTGTATTGGTTAACACCCCCAATCATCAACCAACACACATTAACTAATACACGTTCTAGGGTTTCAAATTAGGCATATTCTACAACGATAAATTAAATCATCAACCAACACACACATAATCAATCTGATCCAAGATAGCAAGAAAATTAATAGGCTAGAAGCATTTATTGGATCGGATTTTATCCAATTTCTGTTATGCTATGCAGATTTAGGAACTTACCTCTCGTCTCTCCATGGCTAGATCATCAAAAGTTAAGGTTCAAATATGGAATGGAAAGCTTCAATTAAGATTCTTCCAATAGAAGAGGATGAATGATGGAAAACTAGGAAGACAACTGAAAATTTATGTTTTGTGATTAGTGTTCAAGATGTCCTAGCCTCAACGAAGGGTTAATAGGATTCATATATTTATTCTTGACATGTCTTGATAAAAGTAAAAATAGGAGAAAAACCATATTTTCCTCCCTTTAACTTACTTTTGTTATGAACTGTTAAAACCATATCCAAAGTTAGTTTAGATGCGCACAATATAGATGGTAAACAGAAATGTTAGGTTCACAACCACTTGGTGTACACTAATAATACACAATTAAGGTTTTTTTGTAAATTTAATCCAAAACTCCCACAAAATACAAGTATTTGCAAGGCTCAACATAAGTAGAGAATAGAAAGAAAAATAAATAAAATAGAAATATTGGGTGACCAAACTTTTTTTTTTTTACCAAGTGAACTAAATTAGACGATAACCAATAGTCCAAAACCTTCGGAAAGCCTTCTTAACGTTAATACCAAAAAAATTCGTAAATCCTTGTTTTCTTAACATTCATAACAAAAACTTTAATAAACATTTTTTATAAGGTGGAAACTCAGGTGAAGTCGACTTCACGTGAAGTTGATACCTGAGAGCTGTTAGATGATTTGACTGATTTGACTAAATTTTCATCCAACGACTCTCAGGTATCAACTTCACGTGAAATCAACTTCACCTGAGTTTTCACCTTTTCATAATCCTGTTGTTTTAATCTCTTCAAATTTCAACTCATTATCTCCATAATTTTGTCACTTATGTTCTCTTGAATTAAAATCCTTAAATCCGTTACTCGATCAATTTTGAAGTCATTACTCAATCTCATTTATCTTTGAATTTCTTCTTTAATAAGGATGATTGTAGTTCAAATTAAATAAATCAAGGGCAAATGGTTCTTTTCTTTCCAACAACTCAAATAGAACAAGTTTGGATTTTGGCTAAATTTGATTTATTATAGTTTTAGATGCTTTTTTATGCATGATTTTAGAGATAATCTATTTATTTTTTGTATTTATTAAAACATAATTCAGAATTTTTTATTTAAATTGGAAGTAATGAACATCACCATGTCATGAAGGAAGCATATACCAGTTTTGTATTTAATCTTTGAAATTCTATAACCTGCTTAGACGTTGCATAATGTTGGTTCTTCAATATAGAAAATTTCGTCATGTCAACTGTGCCAATCAATAGCATTAATGTTATTAACTAGCACAAGTTAGGGACATTGTCCTCAGGACTTTAACTATAGAGAAATGGTAGGAGGCAGCAATTTTTGGGATTTATAGCCATTAAATAATCATCAATGAGATTTTTAATGGTATGAAATTAGTGTGAGATTTCATCCAATGGCTCACTCTTCTTTGATGGTTACATGCTGGACAGAATTTGATAAAGTTACTGGCCCTAGACTTTTTCTTAACTATATCCTGAGGAGAATTTGTTCGGAAATGAATTATCTCCAGTTTTTTTAATACTTGAGAAAATGAAGTGTGATTTTTTATCATTAATTTTATAAGTGAGACCAAAATTAAATATAAGAGAGAGAACAATAAAAGATGAAAAATCACAATTAACATCATCCATTTTTTTTTTCACTAGAGATCCATTCCGAAATTTGTCCTGATTGGGTAACACTCATTATCTTTCTTGAAGAATACTCGTGTACCAATACGCATTGTTAAGAGGACAACTCTTATGTCTTGACCACCGTTAAAAAAATGACAAAATATTATGCATTACATATTATAAAAAAATGACAAGATATTATAAACTGTGATTCTTGAATTTTTGCGAAATTCAATTGTAAAATATTCGAAAATCACTTTTTTCGTAAAAACCGGGTTGTTACAGCATTTTCATGCACGGCGAAGTTATTAATGGTTGTATTCCAAGTAATTATATCCTTCTTATGCAGGTGATTAAACACATTAACTACTTTCTCTCTAACCTCACATTTTGTATACATATCAATTAAGGCATTTCCAATAAACAGGTTCCTTTATAACTAATTCTTTATGGTAATTCTAGGTAACCAATAACTTTGTTGAACAATATGAACAACCACTACAACTACTAATCAAATCAAAATACACTATATCTCTAAATTATCCACCTAAATCTTAATATTAGAATAACCATTCGCACACCTAGTGAAATGAACATCCGATATATCCATTATTCACATTATTTAGTATTTTCATTATCTACCTATACTTTTCCATTCTTTATGCATACACATGCACCTATGGATGGAAAAAAAATCCGAACTCGTGGATACCCACAGAGTTTATGGGAATAAATCCTTTCAATTGTTAAAAAAAATTGAGAGTGTAAAGTGTTATCTCTAACCCTTCATTGTTCTCTCTTTTATATTTATTCTTGGTCCCACTTATAAAATTAATGGTGAGACATACTTTACTCCCTCAATTGTTAAAAAACATTGAGAGGATCCATTTCCTAGAGTTTACCCGTGACGGAAAGAAAAATGAGGATTCACAAAATTCTCACGGGACAAGAGGACTCTCCTCGTGAATAAACAGAAACAGAGACGAGAATTGAGGTACCCATTTTATGGGAACCCGCAAAATCTCCACTAAAGTAGAATTACTTATATAATCCTCTTTTATACACGGATCATTTTAGTATGACTATGTTATGGTGACTACTATGACTATAATGTTTTAAAAAGTGTGACTGAAATTAAATAATACTTTTTTATTGTTAACAATGTTTTTTAAAGTAATACTTAAAAAAAGTATTACCAAAATATAAAAAAAAAATATAATTTTAATTTTAACAACACTTGTATAGTCACTATTACTTATACTTTTATACACGGATCATTTTAGTATGACTATGTTATGGTGACTACTATGACTATAATGTTTTAAAAAGTGTGACTGAAATTAAATAATACTTTTTTATTGTTAACAATGTTTTTTAAAGTAATACTTAATACTTAAAAAAGCACACTGTCACTGTCGCTGAAGTCTAAACTTTTAGTCGTTCTTGTGTGTCACTGTCGCTGGAGGTCTCCTGTCGCGGAAGGTCTCCCGTTTCCCGTTACAAACCTCTCCTGTGGCAGTCATCGAATCTCTCCTGTCTCCCTCACGTTGCTAAACATGTTATCTCCGGCAAACACTTCCAAGTTCATCTTTTTCTTCTCCTGAAACTATTACTGTACATTGTGTTGTTATTATGTTGCTATTAATGTGAAACTGTTAGTTTCTGAATGTTGTTGGTAGTTATTTTTTTTATCCTATGTTAATAAATTTTATAATTTTATTTTCTAAGTGTACCGAAACTAGAAATGGCAAACATCAATTGAAGCTTATCATATACTATATTCATTATTAAAGTCATCATCCTCAACTTTTAATTATAGTTGAAAAACCGAACCAATTTAGACAATTGGACCGAAAAATTGACGACCCAGTATCTAACCGGTCTAGGTAGTGCATTGGACCAAACAAAAATAAAACTAGTAAAAATCGATTTGACTCGGATGAATTTTGCGAAAACCAGTGAATCGACTCAAAAACCCGGACCAATTTAGATTTTCTTTTTAAAAGAATCCTGCCCTAAATCACGTCGTTTGACATTTTTAATCAAAAAAAGAATAAAATATTATTTGTACTCATGAAAGCTCTAAACGCTCGTGTACCCATGAAATAAGAAAATTAAGGGTATATAGTTTTATAAAATATATAAACACTAAAAAATTACCCAAAACCT
>NC_029788.2:804002-826796 GCF_000816755.2 Arachis ipaensis | reverse complement strand
TCTATACATTTTCTCTCTTCAACCACACTCTAGCCCTCCCCCCTCTTCATCGGCGATACCAACTACGTCATCGCCGACTTCAACCACACTGTCACCATCTTCTGTCGCTGAAGTCTAAACTTTTAGTCGTTCTTGTGTGTCACTGTCGCTGGAGGTCTCCTGTCGCGGAAGGTCTCCCGTTACCGTCGTTAAACCTCTCCTGTGGCAGTCATCGAATCTCTCCTGTCTCCCTCACGTTGCTAAACATGTTATCTCCGGCAAACACTTCCAAGTTCATCTTTTTCTTCTCCTGAAACTATTACTGTACATTGTGTTGTTATTATGTTGCTATTAATGTGAAACTGTTAGTTTCTGAATGTTGTTGGTAGTTATTTTTTTTATCCTATGTTAATAAATTTTATAATTTTATTTTCTAAGTGTACCGAAACTAGAAATGGCAAACATCAATTGAAGCTTATCATATACTATATTCATTATTAAAGTCATCATCCTCAACTTTTAATTATAGTTGAAAAACCGAACCAATTTAGACAATTGGACCGAAAAATTGACGACCCAGTATCTAACCGGTCTAGGTAGTGCATTGGACCAAACAAAAATAAAACTAGTAAAAATCGATTTGACTCGGATGAATTTTGCGAAAACCAGTGAATCGACTCAAAAACCCGGACCAATTTAGATTTTCTTTTTAAAAGAATCCTGCCCTAAATCACGTCGTTTGACATTTTTAATCAAAAAAAGAATAAAATATTATTTGTACTCATGAAAGCTCTAAACGCTCGTGTACCCATGAAATAAGAAAATTAAGGGTATATAGTTTTATAAAATATATAAACCTAACAAAAGATGAAGGAACCCATCTGGACATCGTAATAGGAGAGAGAGGAGTCGAACCACCTCGGGTGGGACGCGACTACAGTGAAGTATTGAACCCACCTTGGCGCCACACGAAGGCAATGAGGAATCGAATCCACCTTGACTCTGAAATTATTGGTAAAGCTTTTTCTTTTTTTGAAATTGTTTCGGTTGCGGTGGATTTGGGATTTTATTTTTTCTTTCATGTGCTATGATTGAAGAATAGAAAAAGAAGATGAGTTGGCAGAGGGTGTTAAAGTCTGTGCAGACACTTGCTGGTGATGGTAGAATTGTGCATCTGTAGTTGAATATGAAGAGGGAGAAGGGATTAATAATAGTGGAAAGATAGAATTGTAGAACTGAAAAAGTGGTGGTGATAACGACATCGCAATTAATGTTAAAGTGAGTGGTTAAGATTATGAGAAGCTATGGTATGGGTGGTTAAAATTGACAACAACAATAAAAATGGTAGTTATTAAAAAAAAAGGGACAATAGATTAATAGATTGATGTTAAAGAATAATTTAAAATTTTTAAATAAATTTTTAGGATTTAAATAATTTTATCGTATGATGTTAGTCTTTTATGGGTACAACTTCAATTTTATTATTTCATAGTTATTGTTACGTGGATAATCTGAAATTGGTGGATTGGGCTCAAATGGAAGGCCCAAACGTTCGAGGAGGATGGTCTCCGACTCGCATTGCGTCCGAGAGCCGCCGTCCGAGTTGTATATGTTTGAGAGAATGTGGGTGGTACTTGCAAAGACACTCCAATGTCTAAGTCAGCAAGAGTTTAAGCAGATTTAGAGAATCTTGAAACCTCTGTTTACCTGTGTGTGTATCAGTGTATTTACAGGGGATGATCCTATAACAACTGTTGGTATAGTTCTACTTCTAAAGGTGGATAACCGTCTCCTTATCTTAGAGTTGTTGATATCTCTTCTAAAAGTGGATGAGAGATTTTAGAGAATAGTTACTTATTTGAATCTACTAGCTCATGTTAAATCTGACCTATTTGAAGAGGTCGAACAAGTGATAAAGACCAAACCTTTGATTTGAGCCTTTTCACATAGTTAGACTGACCATAGCTTTCGGACAGGATATGAACAGTTATATTGTCGACGTTTAAAATTTTCTTCATAGATTGTACAAATAATAGTTTATTGTTGAAAAAAACAGAAAAGAAAAGAAAAACCCTGGTTCTGAAGTTACCTACCCTCACCCCCACTCTAATTCTCTCTCACTCTCACAAGCGGCACACCACCCTAGCTCTGAAGCTACCCACCCCAGCCCCATCTCTCTCTCTCTCTCTCTCTCTCTCTCAGTCTGCTCGATTCTGCCTCTCAGTCTCACTGGAGTCTCGTCTCAGTCACATTGCTGGCATCTCGTCGTTCGTCTGCCGCGTCGCCGGCGTCTCAACGTCTCGCGGCCTTCCCTGGGCTCCTCTTCGCCGGCGGCAGAAGCAACTCGTGGGGTTGTCGCTTGCTTCGTCACCTTCCTTGGGGTCGTCGTTGCTCGTCGTCTTCTGTTTTCGGATTCTCGCCGTCGCTGAGTCGCCGTGGACAGTGGAACGTTGGTGAGTCCCTGCATCATCGCTTACCCTGTTCTCTCTTTTCCAGATTTCCCCGTCTCCTGTATTTTTCCATGTCGCTGAATTGCTAATCAATTAATTTGCCTTGTTGCTGATCTAAATGTTGCTGTAAATCGTGACTGAACTAGGATTTGTTGAATTTGTTGCTGAAAGAGCTAATATTTTGTTGTTGATGAAAATCATCAGGGTTGAATTTGTTGCTGACTTTCCCAAATAATCACTTAGCCAATTTTTTTTGGCTGTAAATCATCTTTGGAGTTAAATTTTTTGTTGTTGAAAATTATCAATGAGCTGAATTTGTTGCCGTAAGAATAGATTTGATTCTTACATAGGCAGTATTGATTTGGTATAATTAGTTGAATTTAGTTTTTGAGTTTGTTAATCATTATTTTATTGATTTATATTTCTGTGTTGTTTTTTCCTCAGAATTTTTATACTTGATTGTTATTAATGTGTTTGTGAAGACATGCTTTTGAATTTTTAATTTTAAGCTTCTTTTTTTTTTTTGTAATTTTATATTTATATTTAGTTGTGACTGGGTCAACCAGTTCAACTAATAATTCACTGGTTGACCCAGTTGTGTGATTGGGTCGATTCCCAATTCGGTTTTGATAACTATGCTTTTAATTATTGATGATGATTGAGGTTGCTAATCCCATCAACAACCATGCATATATAAGGTCATTTTCCGAAGCAGGCAGCACTTTTTACCTGAATGTGTTGCTTGATATTTAAGAGTTTAGGTGATTAGGTGAAATGTAAAATGAACGAAAGGGATCCACATGCTGTTTTTAGTTTATGCATGTAAGAATGAGGGTAAAGTTGGTCTGAATGATTGAATTAGGAGTGAGTGCCCTGTTTTGTAGTTTATTTATTCTTTGTGCCCTGTATGAGTGAGCATGGGATATGGAATTCGCCCATTTTAAACCAAGCTATGATCGTTGACCAAGATTTGTTATGTTGTTTTGTTGGAAACTTTTCTTTTTCGTTTTATTTTAATTTGTATGTTAGAGATTTAATGTCTATGTTATTATGTTGAATGTTGTTTTGCCACCAATATGTTTCACTGTTTAACTGCTTGTGGCTTGAAGTTTGAACATGACTATGTGTTTTGTTAGAGCAGTTCCAACTCCACAATACTGTCACACGGTTCTTCTTCTCCAACTGTGGCCGCAAAAGCCTTCGTGTTAAAATCTCCGTTCTCAGCAACCACTTCTACAACATACATGCTCTCACTTATACGCTTCAACTTCACAACTCTGTCGATAAACCCTTGTGCCCGCATGGTTGGAGAGTTCTTCTATCGTTTCCCCTGATTCTACTCCGATACCTCGATGTGAACCCTTCAAGGTTCGTTCGAATTCATATCTCCATTAGTCTGTGCTTGTTATTATTTTATTTTCTTGTACCGGGCTGTTCTGTATTTCCTTGGTGGTGAGAGTTGGGTTCTGATGGGTGTATGTTGATGTCGTTAACATGTTTAAATGGATGTATTTTTCTCCGAAGCAAACTGCACCCCGGACAGCGATGTTTATCGAGGTTGTATAATTCTGCATCCGGGTCATTGATGTTGGAAGACCAAGTGTTTGATGAAAGTCCAAAATTTGAGCCCAATGCTGTGGTGGATTTTGGGGTAACCCGGTCAGTTCCCCGTGTTCCCACAACAGGGAGCGAATTGTTTCCTTTAGTGGGTAAGGTGTTTAAGTCCTTGAATTTTAGGGTTGCTAGGGAAAAAAGGTTTGGGAGTTGGGTTGAGAGCCATGGGTTTTCTCATTCAATCAACTGTTTTAGGATTATCATTCACATATTTGCTCTGGCGGGGATGCGTTTGGAGGTGTTTACTTTGCTTAGGGATATTGTTGAGTTCTGCAATGAGTCTGAGTACGACGCATTTGAATTGTTTTCGGCTTTGCTAGATTCACCCCACCATTTGGAAAGATCAGCTATCGTGTTTGATGTGCTCATGAAAGTATTTGCATCAAATTCTATGCTTGAAAATGCTTTCAATGTGTTTGTGAATGCTAAGCATGTTGGGCTTGAAAGTGATATAATGTCTTGCAATTTCTTGCTGAAATGCTTGGTTGAAGAAAATAGAGTGGATTTTGTGAGGCCATTTTTTGAAGAATTGAAAGACTCTGGTCCATCACCAAATATCTACACCTATACAATTATGATGAACTTTTATTGTAGAGGTGGTCCTGGATGGGATGTAAATATTAGACGGGCTACCGAGATTTTAGGAAAAATATATAGTAGTGGGCAAAGGCCAACTGTTGTGACATATAGATCTTATATTCATGGACTTTGTAAAGTTGGTTCTCTTGATGTTGCGTTCAAGTTAATTTGCAATTTGTCGTATAGAAACAAGCCTCTCAATAGCCATTGTTTTAATGCTATAATTCGCGGTTTCTGTATAAGAGGTGCAGTTCAGAAAGCTTTTGAGGTTCTAGAAAAAATGAAGATCTCTGGAGTAGTGCCTGATGCTTATAGCTACAGCATTTTAATTGATGCACTCTGCAAGGAAGGCGATGTAGAGAAAAGTCTCGTCTTGATGGAGGAAATGGAACGCTACCAAATAAAACCATCTGTTGTTATCTACACTTCCCTTATTCATGGTCTTTGCAAGCGTGGGCTGATGGAATGTGCAATAGATGTTTTCAATGGAATTGGTGCTTCTGGTTGTGAATATGATCAAACTGTGTATGAAACTTTAATAGATGGATTTTGTATGGATGGTGATAAGAATTCAGCCACCAAGCTTTTGCAGGAGATGATTATAAATAATTTGGTTCATACTACTTTTGGTTTCCGCTTTCTAATTAGAGGATTCTACAAACTGGGACACTATGATAAGGCATTTGAAGTTTTTAATATCATGCTTCGAGATGGTATCTCGCCAGATACCATCGCTTGCAATTATGTTCTTAATGGATATTGTAGGGATGGACGCTTGGAAGAAGCATTAAAACTGTTGGAGGAATTATCAGATCATGGTGTTACCCTGAACTCACATTCATATAATGCAATAATGTACAGGCTTTGCAAAGAAAGTTATCCAGAAAGGGCATTGGAGCTCTTGCCAAGAATGCTCAAGAGGAATACAGTTCCCGGAGTTGTTAATTATAGTACCCTTATATCAGGCTTTTTCAAACAGTTGAATTTTAGAAAGTCTGTGATGTTATTCACAAGAATGGTAAAGGTAGGGATCGCTTTCAACAACATCACATACACGATTCTTATTAACATATTTTGCCGTAGTGGTAAAATGCATGAAGCTTATGCCATTTTTAATGAAATGAAAAAAATAGGTTTGTGTCTGGATGTGATTACATATACATCTTTAATAGCTGGCTTTTCTGACGCTGGAGAACTGAAAAAGGCCTGGGCAATATTTGAGGAAATGTCGAGGGAGGGCTGTTGGCCAAATGTAATTACATATACTTGTTTGATTGATGGATGTTGCAAGTCAAACCGAATAGATTTGGCCTCCTGGCTGTTTGATAAAATGAACAAAGATGCAGTTAAACCCGATGTTGTAACTTATACTGTGCTGATTGCTTGGTATCGTATGCATGGATTGACAGATCAGGCACATAACCTATATCGCGAAATGATGACAAAGGGTATTTTTCCGGATGATAAATTCATCAGGATCTGTCGATTTGATCTGAATACTGGCACAACACATGAAAGTTAGGAGGCTGTACAAAGATTTCTATGATATCCAGCCGGTATGTGTTTTGACATAATTTTACTTGTAGTTGACATCCCGAATATTAATGCCAGTTTAATAAACTTGCCTGCTAACTGCTATTTGGTGTAACCCATTTAAAATAGTACAATGATAATTACGTCTGTGTTTCCCATTAGCTGTATCACTCTTCTAGATCCATTTTATTTTGTGGTTATTTATCATTATTTTACTGATACATCTAATTGCCCCACTTGCTAACAAATGTAATATGTATTCTTTGACTAACATTTCAACTACCATCTGAGATTCATTTTGGTACAGAAGAAATATTTTGCAAGAATGAAATATCACATATCTAACTACAGCATTTGATTCTTGTTTGTGCATGACATACATAAGCCATTGGCCAACTTACTAGCTTTTGCATTTGCACAATAGCACTTTAACTGATGGATTACCAAATTTGTTGACCTTTTCTCATTCTAACTGGGCCAAATCTATATCATTGGGTTTAAATAGTCTCTGATTCCTGGTCAATATGCAATGTTGAGATATATAATTATAGTTACAGAAATAACAGTAATATGGTACTGAAGCAATAATAAAACTATTATTGATTCATTTAATTATAATTTCATCATTATCATCCTTGATAGCTATTTGTGTTGCAGACTAAGAAGGCTGAATGTCTAGTGTCCAGTGCCGTGATCCAAGGTAGACATGTGGCCGTTCAAGAGAATCACATTTCGCAAGTCAAATGGGATCTCATTGGCATTGCTGTAATATTTTTGCCGAAAAACAAAATGATGTGGATTTTTTATGTACTTTATTTTATTTACTTCATTTGAGTCTTATTGTGATGTAGCAAATATTACATTTATGATAGGTCAGGAGGATGAATTCACTTGAGGAAAAGGCTATACCTGTCACGCAAATGCAGCTGAATGGAAGTTGTAATCACACCAAAGATGGGGGTAGTTTTCTGTTCATATTCATAAATAAGATTGCTAACACACTTGACATGTAAAATAGGTTGTTAAGAGGCATAATAAGCAGGATGAATATTAGTCAAAGTCAAGGAGGTGCATAATTATTCAATTAGCATTTGTTTTGAGGTACTGAGACAGAGACTGAAAGACTGAGATTCAGTATCGTGTTTGTTAGTTCAGAGACTGGTATTAAAATTTCTGTCTCTGTCTCTAAAATTTCAGTATTTCAGTACCTCCAAAAAGTAGGGACACATGGGACTGAAATTTTTAAAGATGGATACTGAAACTTTAATAACATTTTATACCTAAAATACTTTCATTTCAATTAATTAATTCCAATTTTACCCTTTGTGCAAATTAAATTAGAGTTTCATTCTTGTTTCAATTCCTGTCTCCCATTTTGCACAAAATAGAATATTGAGATTTATTTTAATCCCTGTCTCTTAGTCTCTGTCTCTCCGTCTCAGTCTTTCCGTCTCTGTCTCTCCACCAAACACTACCTTACGGATGTTCAAAAAAAATTTAAAAAGAATAAGTAAGTAAATAAGGGCAAGCATGAAATGAGTACCATGCATCTGTGTTGTGTTTTAGTCTTTTGTTAAGTTCTTCCTCTTGTACTTTCGTGGATGGGCTAGCCCGCTTGTTTTCTATTTTTCTTTCGATTATGTTGTGTACTTATTATGAAGCAACATTTAACAGGAAAAGACATAGCCGAAGGTTTGATCATCTAAGGACAAGGCAAGATGGTCAAATCAGAGAAGCAAGCAGAATGGTGCTATCAAGTGGACTCATTGGATATGGAGAAACTTGGATAAGCCTCACAATGGGGTTTTAGTTTTGACATAACCATAGCAGATCTCAGAACTCTTATCAAAAGTGGGGAATGATCACAGGTGCTTTTTGCTGTTAGCAGAGAAGGCCCAAATTGTAACTGTAGCATGGTAACCGTTATTAGGTCAGCATCTACCATCACAGCTTCCCTCAGAGGATGGCTAAAAAAAAATATTCTTTACAAAAATATTATTTATACATTAAAAATTAGTTATTATATATTTATGTATAAATATATGTATTATTTAATTAACTTTTAATAAATATTTTGTATTTCAATATATATTTTATTAATTGAGTAATTGAATTAATAATTGATTATTTTTACTTTTTACACACAGCAGAGTTGTATTTATGAGTGGCAAATAATGTGCATTTGATTCAACTTTTTTAGCAATATTTGCATAGTCATTTAGAAAGTATGCCAAAAGAAAAAAAATTTGATCTCTAGACTTGTTTATATATATATTTTTTAAGATTTTCAATCATTCACTAGAAATAAAATGAAAAAAATTGATATAAAATGATCAAAATTTAAGGATGAAAATATTTAATTTGTGTGTATATTTTCCATTTGTTTTTCAAATGAATACTATCTTTTTGGAGTATTTTTTTATACACTTTTTATATTTTATTTTTTTATTTAAATCTATTGGATGCATTTTTTTTAAAATTTATCCCAAAAAAAAAAAGTAATAAGGACTTTTTTTTTTCTCTCTCCCGTGAGGAGCTACAAAATAAAGATTGTGAATTTGATTCCATTTTTTTGTTTGGAAATCTCCAAGTATCATGGATATGATGATTTTCTTGTTTGGAAATTTCCTATTTCTATTTAGTTAAATAATAAATAATGGATTGTTTCCGAACCAAATATGCTTCTACATTATTTCAATAAAAGGTAACAAAGTCGGCTTAAGAATCAAATACCAACTGTCTTTCATTAAAGAAATCCTAATCAAATAAGGCAATCGAGAAAAATAGGGTAAACATTAATTGGCATAACTTTTATATTTGGTGTCCAAATAGTATTTTTGATGATTTAATTAGGAGAGTTTTGGTTATTGAGTCTTCTTATCTTTTTTTATTTTCTTCTTCATTATGAGATAGGTGAGATGTGAACATAGTACTCGGCTTTTGTGTTTATGGTTTTGGGAATACACTGGATGGTGAATTTGAAGCTATCCACCTAGCGGATTCTGATGCATGACATACTTGAAAATACCTGTTCCATATTCATAGGAAATTCAGTTTGCCCTAGACATTTTCTTCAGATCTCAACATAAACATCACTGTAAAATGAAATTTGAGTTTAAAGTTTAATTCAGGTGAATAATTTTTAAAATAAACTTATTGAAAGCTAGGTGTTACATCTTTAGCAAGTATAATTATCATCTTATTATTATATATTGAAAAAGAAAGAAAAGATAAGGGGTATCAGCAAATTTTTATTTCCTTGCTCAGGTTAAACAAACACAAAATGTAGTTGAACCTTTTCTCATTAATAAATCTGTTTGAACAAGCCTTATTCAAAACAGAAATATTAATTCAAGACATTACTCTAAAATACAAGTCTTGGAACAGCCAAATTGTCAATAACCATTGATTCTCCAAAACTAGGGACATTGAAAGTATGATACAACATTTTCTAACTACTAGAAACACTACCAAATGGGAGCAACCTATACTGGATTCATATAACACTTCACACAACCAATCAATCTTTTCATAATTTTATTTCTGTGAGCAACTGAGCATCTTCTTAATTAATTCCTTTATTGTTTCCATCGAACACCAATTTCTTCTCAGCTTCAACGCTACATTTTTCCGTTCGTACCTAAGCTATGTCCATTGTGCTGTGCTAACTACTAAGCTATTATATGCTGGTCTCAAAGTAAATAAGTTATTATACGACACATGCATGCTTATGTATAAGTAGAATACAAGTAGAATTTCACAAGAACAAGCTTTTTGCTTCTTCTATATTGAAATGAGCTAAATCACCAAATTAGAACACCATTCTGAACATAAACTTGTGGTGTTCATGTCTCATATGTCAAGTCAACACTTAACAATACATACCAAGATTGTATTAACGATAATTGAAATAAAAACTAACAAAAAATTACAAAATTTAATTTCAAAGACCAACTTAATCATTTAGAAAAGCTAGAAAATAAAAACTATTTTGATTCACATGCAGAAATCTAAAAACCAAATTGAACATTACCACTGTTTGAAACGATAACGATAAAGTTAAAACAATCAAACATTAAAAATATTTTTGAAATTTTTCAATAATTTTAGAAGACAAAAAATATACTTTTATTATTATTATTATTTGGACTAGACTTCAATTGTTTAATTCTCAAACTTGTTTATACTGTAAGTCTATAAGATGACGAGAACGACGAATTGTCAAGCAATCCACCTAAACTTACAAATTAGCTTAATTACTTTTCTAATGCTTGCTTAAAAAACACATTAAATTAAACCCATTTAACTAGTTCTTATTGGTTATCCAAAGTTAGTTTCAATGTTGGGTATAACAAAAAAATAAATAACTAAAGACTATTCACATAATTTTCATAGCCGTCTATGAACCGCTTGTACAATAGCAAACATCGAAGGTAATTGCAATTCGAGCATTTTAGTTTTTATGTTCCGAGAATGTCGCACTTTCTGAATTATTGAGTAAACCTCATACCATAGTTATCTTTTTTGTTACTTTTTGTTGCCAAAAAAAAAAAAAATCAAAATACTAAAAGTATAAATGGCAATTGTCTATGACTTCTTTCTTGCCTTAACAGTTAACAATGCACAATAAGTATCAAGATTAATGAGAAATAAACACCAATTATCAATTAAACTCTCAGGAATACATCCATTTTCCTTATATACAGCAGTCAAACCAAGCACAAGAAATCTAAGCTCCAAATTTGTGAAAAGAGACTCAATATATAAGGTTACACTGAATTAAGGTATTGCTAAAATTTTAGCAATAGGTGCTGCATTTACAGGTAAAGGAAAACCCAAAAGAATTAATATTTCTTTTATTAAGGAAACAAAAAGAGAAAATAGACGAGAAGTACGTTGTGATGCATCCATAAAACCACTAAAACCAACACAGACAACAACACAAACCCCAAAGACAAAATCACGATGTACTTGTGTCAAATTATGAACTGAAACCAGACGAGAGAAATCCCAGTCATTGACAAGATCAGGGGAAAATCACCTCAGAGAGATCATCAGCATGGAAGATCCTAGCTGCACTTCAATGGCTCAGTTTATATCATTGATCGTTAACAGAACTGATAATCTTTGACTAAGCAGCCAGAACAACAATGACGATTAGAAGCACAATTCCAAATATCACCAAAAGCAAGCATGTCTGTAAAAGAAAGATCAAAACAAAGTATGAGATTACCTAAGACATATACATGAAGGTTTATAGGAGGAAAAGAAAATAAAAAAGGAAAAAGAAAGAGAGGGGGGAGGGGGGGAACGTATTATGGACAGCAGAAAGTAATGCATTATGCATACTAAACCAACCATGCAACCAAAGCCCATGTATAATGACAATTGTAGAAGCCAAGATCTTTCATCACTAAAATTATATAATATGAACTCCACGGCCATATAAATTTATTGAGGAAATCCAACATCTAAAACTACACGTGAGAGGTGAAATCTTAAAGCAAATATTACACAATGTATATTACCAAAGAAGAATTTGATCTTTGAGTCTTTGAAGCTTTAGCAAGTTGCGATCTTGCTTGTGCAGTTGCAGCATGGGAATGCTCAATGTTGGACCCAATATCATCTAAAAAAAATATAAATTCTTGGCATCAGATCACATGAGAAGTTCTGGACAAATAAAAAACTTGGGATTAAGACAGATGTACTCAATTAGAATGGAAGTGAAAGTTACCAATCATAGCTCCCTGTTCATGCACAAGCACAGCAAGATCTTTAAAAATTTCATTTACTTCACCAATTTGGTGCTGAATTTCTTGAATGCCTTGCTCTCTTTCTTCAATGATAGCCTCATTGAAGGCAATCTCATTATCTAAAAACAAGACCTCCTGCCTGCAGCAAGATAATGAGCCGAGATACTAAATATCACATCATGTCAAATCTAAAAATGTCAAAATACCATTTTGGTCCAAGAGAAAATTGGAATTCAATATTAGTTCCTAAGGTAGTGTTTGTTTCTAGAGACTGAAACTAAAACTGGGAGACTGAAACTCAGTATTGTATTTGGTGGTCAAAGACTAAAACTAAAATTCCAATCTCGAGTCACAAAATTTCAGTCCATTCAGTACCTTTAGAAACTGGAGACCGAGAGGATTAAATTTCTGGCACTGAAGACTGAAACTTTAATAACATTTCTTTCAAAAAATACTCTCAAACTTTTCAAATTTATCTTAAATCAAACATGATACATAACTCAGTCCGGCATATTTTATATCAAACACAATACAAAGACTTAATTTAGTCTTAGTCTCAGTCTCTGTCTCCCTTCCAAACAAAACCTAAAAGAATTTGCTAATACCTGCAACCCTAAAATAAACATGTTATAACAAGTTAGTACTTCCATTTGGTGCGTTGGGCATTCATTATATGTATCATTGAAATGCAGAGTGTTTCAATTAATTACAGATTAGAATTTCGAAATAATTAAATTCTTACAACATATTTTTACTTAGGGGATGAAAGCATTAGCAGATTTTCTTTAACTAATATGTAATTAACTCATTTTCAAAGGGGCAGCCTTCTATTAACACTAAATCACCAAAAAAGTTTTTCAACAAATTTTACAACTTGTAGCAGAACCTTGCCAGTGATTCATCAACTCTTCGCACAGAGCCACAGAGAGAGAGAGAGAGGTCGGGGGTGGGAAGAGGAAAATAACAAAGAAAAAAGATGCATTTTAGCATCAACGTGATTATAGCATAATTTCCGATGACAAATAGGTTACATTTAAGAAGTAATCTGATATACATTATTCATGTTAAAGTTTACAGATTTTCATCAAATTCCCACAGTCTTGTCATTTATAATGTAAATTCCTCCACAGCACCAGAAGAAAAAAAGGGAAAAAAAAAGAATGTGCTTTTCACTATCAATTGTATTTTAGTTTCATGTAATATACAAAAATTTACCTTCTGGATTCCACAAGAAGGGCACGCTGTTCTGGAGTCTTACCAGAATTAGCATCTGCTTCATTAGGTGTATAGCTGCAAAAAGAAAAGCCCAAATAATAAGTGTTATGTGCATCGATGGCAGCCAGTAGAGAAGCAAAATTGATCACCAATAGTAACATATTCTTCTTTAAGAATGAGTTCAATATATAAAATCGTATCAACATAAGCATTAAGCCACACAAATAAGCACAGTCTTCCACTGTAAGATTCCACTAATGGTTGACTGGTCACCTGGATGGAGCTGCTTGTGGAACAAATGGGGTGTAAGCTGTTTCCCTCTCTGCCGCAAGTCGCTGTGCCTTCTGAAATTCTTTCAACACGGCCTGAAAATCTTTCGCGAGTTTAGCATCTGCTATCTTCTTGTTTGCCTGCAAACACACACAATAAAGACATTAAATGCCTCTCTTATTTTATTCTGGTCAATGTAAGAGAACTCAGGGTCATATCAACCAATACATTTAACATATAATTATAACTAAAACTATCTCCAACATGTCCAGCAAAAAACATTCATTCAAAAACGAATCCCAGCGAAACCATCCCCCAAAACAATCTGGGAAACAAAAAACACAATTTCCGGAGAGACTCATGATAACAATTCCATGGATCATAACAATTAACCTTCTCTGCACATGCAATTGAGGTAAAAACTTACATTGATATTAGATTGGTGATCAATTTCACTAGCTTGTTTAAGCTTCGCTGACGTGTCCTTCACCAATTGTCCAATGTGCAGCCTTGTCTTGTGCCTGCAACGTCCATAACGCCGTAAGAAACGCAAACCTCGATCCAATTGTTATCTCAAAAGCATCATACAAAACACAAATCCAATCAAAAAACAAACCACAACCACAAAAAATTCACACCAAAACAGTCAAGGCACATAAGAGGGAGAAAGAGGGGAACTTGATCTCACAGCTTCTCGCGGAGCTCGGGGGTGTCTTTGGGGGTTCCTAGGGTGTTGACAAGCCTCTGGAAGGTGGAGACCGCGGTGTTGATCTGGAAAATTCCGGCAGCCACCGCCTGCGTGGGATCTTGCTTGCCGTTGATGTGGCCTCGGCGGGGAGCGAACGGCCGGCCGGCCTCGATATCCTGAAAGCTCATTCTATATTATTGAATTTCTCTCTCTCTCTCTCTCTCTCTCTCTAGAGGATTGCGCGCGCGCGTGCCTGCGTAACCCTAAATAATTTTCTCGAGAAAATTGAAGACAGAGTGTTTCCTTAGAATTGGGAATTGAAAGAGGAAAGTTGTTGCCGGTCTCGGAAGATCGATCGGAATTCGGTGAATTAGGGATGTTATGAATCTAAACGTGCAGCACCGAACCCGATTTAGAGAGAGAAGAGAGAGATTTGACGATATGATGAATGATGATTGCTTTTAGAGAGGGAATTTATTTTTAGAGAGAGAAACTGGAAGCGTGCCTGTTGTGGAGCGTATCGTATGAATGTTTGATGAATGATGCTTAATTGCTGACATGGATTCTTCCTTGCCGGCACGTTGACGTGGACCCACGCTACACGTGGCTCCTCAAGATACGACACACATACATGAAGCTTCATTTTCTTATAAGTTACAAATAATTAAACAATAATAAACAAAGGTATAAATATGGAGACACATAAGTCCTTTATCAACTTCTAACTAAATTAAATAATAAAATTTAAAATAATAAAATTTTGCTTAGCATTAGTTATTAGTTNATGATCATTTAAAAATACAAATATAATTATACAATTATATAAAATATTTTACACTGTTAGTGTATTAAAATTAAATTCATTATCTTATTATGTGTAATCATTATCATTTTTTTTATAACATATAACATCTGATTTGTTTTGACATGAGCCAATGAGCCCACTAAATTCGTTTTCCAGATCAAATTGAATAGCTCAGCATCTTGAAATCTTATGACATGATACGGTTTCAACTGATTAAGACTCATGATCCAAAGTTAGTTGAGTTGCCTCCTAGATAACCACACTATGTTTGAATCCCGGCAATAGTTGAGTTGTGGTTATAAAGTCTTTCGTGTGAGTGGGTGNNNTAACGTTTAAATCGTCCTATTTGTATCCTTAACGTTTATAAAAGTGATTTAGTATTATCCTACTATCAATTATACTAACAAATCATATTATATTTTTCAATTATTCTCTCTTGAATGTATTCATTCTCAATTAGGTCTCACTTGGATGTGTTCGATTTTAATATTATACCCACTATTTGTGTTTAGATTCAATTATGTCTCTAGAAGAGTGAATTATGTAAATATTGTAGGAATTAGTTTCAATATTTGATGAGCTATTTTTCGTAGTAGATAATCGATTCTATTACAGACATTTGTATTCTAACTTCAAGAAGAGATTTTTAAAACTCAAACTAAAGCGCTCATGATGTGTAATTGACGGCAGGATAACATTGAATCACTTTTACAAACGTTAGGGATACAAATAGGACGATTTAAATGTTAGAGATACAAATAGGATTTACCTCAAACGTTGGAGAAAAAAACGATACTTTACTCTTAAAAAAAATACACGGGTTCAACAATTGTCGCTACAAGATTCAAAATGCATACTAATGCACTTAGTCACTTACATGCTACATGACATTTCTAATAATTATAATCTCCAGTTTTTTATGTGCTTGATTAACATGAATTTAAATTTTGATTTAGATCTTGATATTTGATCATAATTAAATTTTTAGATAGGTATTTAGTGATTATGTTCTTTTGAATATTTTTTTCATCCATTTATTTGAATTTTGTGAGTTGTATTCAAGTATAAAAGAAATATTCTATAGATGCTAAAATGATAAGTTTAGAAATTGTGGATCAATACTGTCGTTGCATTAAAGTATCATTGAATCATCGAACAAGTATGCTTTTCCAAAATCAATTTAAAGGAAGTCGAAAGATATGTTAATATTATTGGAAAAGAATCACAGAAAAATGGTTGAACATTTGAATACTATCGAATTTTTATGACATTTTACAAATGGTTCATTTGGATTTGATTATTATTCGCAAATTGGTTTACTTTGTTGGAGCTTTAAAAATTGTTTTGGCAATTAATTACAAAATTTTTTAGTGATATGCTTTTGTATGATTTATTAGCTCAATTTGCTCTAGTTGTGAACACATGGAACTCAAATATCTTGAGCAGATATTAAGTTAATCGTTATTCAATTAACAATGCTTAATCTTTTTTCTTTGTTGTTTGCAGGTGTGTGGCATTTTGATCAAGTTTTTCTCTATAAAGAAACTCATGTATAATGTTAACCAACCAGTAGGTTCTTTACAATTTGACACTGTCTAAAAATTCTATGTTATTTTATAGTTGTATAATAGAATTAGTATTTAACTCGGATAGATGCGTGTTATGAAATTTGCTTAAGATATTGATTAGCTTAATGATCTTTATATTAATTTAGAATTGTAGTTGCTAATGTCTGTTCAAAAGACTAGAGAGCCTAAAAGTCAATATTATGAAAGCATATGTGTGATTTAAAGTTTGATTTAAAGTGTGTTTGATTATAACATGAGTTTGAATTTTGATTTGCATATCTCAAGTTTGATTATTACTTTGGACATGTTTGATTATAATCTAATTGTAACATGAGTTTAAAATTTGATTTGTATTCTCGAATTTGATTATTATTTTGGACGTGTTTGATTATAACAAGATTTTATAAAATAATTTGGAGCTAGTTTGATTACCTAATTATAGCATCAAACTAAACAAGAAAAATTTACATATTTATAAGTTCGTTAGATAGATACGTTTTTAGTGATTTTGATAGAAGACTAATTTATCTTATAATAATATTTTTATAACATCGTGTTATATGCTGAGTTTGATTATACTCTAATTTTAAAACAGGTTATTACAGCATGTTTAATTATATACTATGAATTAAGAATTTGCTATTTTCATTTTTCATGAATCAATAATAATCCAAAATTTTAGATAACTCAAAATATTGAGTACAAAAGCACTAACCACATGTAAAATCAAAATTAAAACTATTACAAAAAAAAATGTAAAAATTTCATTGCATCATGTAACAAATCTATTACAAAAGAAATAAAACTATTATTCTTTTAAATAGTGACTTTATTGCATTAAATTCAACAAAGATATAAAGCCATATGGGTGGATTCTTCATCAATATTGTCATTATCCAACTTGTGCAGTTGTATCTGATGCTGCTACAAACATGTTCTGTAATTATCATTGAATGACAATTAATAATATTAACATTCTTATTCACTCATCTTAAAATTTTTATTATAAAGAATGAGTCAATGACCATGGTAATAGCTTTGATATGATCATTGGTGATATCTATGAACAAGTTACCCTGCTTCTTCAGCTCAAGCAACACGCCAACTATGTCCTCCCCTTTTTTTCTATTATTATGATCTTCGTGCTCTTCAATTACTCCTTTAAGAAACTCATCCAACTCCTTAAAAATCTTTTTAACACGATCCAGCAGGTCATTTACCCTATCAATCCAACCCAATTAAAAGATATTGCTACTTCAAATAATTTAGAATTCTATGAATTGAAACGAGAGTTCAGAACTTTGACGAAGAAAAATGCAGTGTAGTAACAACTAAATATGGTGAAACACAGTGATGTTTTCAAAATTTTTAAAAGCATTAGCAAAATTTATACTACAAGTATGGATATGAAAAAATGCACCTTGAAAGAATTGGAATCTGCTCCCACTATGAGTAATTACTTTTCTGATATGTTTGGAATAACCTAAAATATGAATAATAAAAAAATTTAAAATCAAATCATGAATAAAAAATGGATAATAACAAATTTGAAATCAAATCAGGAATAAAAAATTGACATACGAAATAAATAAAACACAAACCTCATCATTCGAGTTTGTGGATAAATTAATAAGCAGTGATTTGTTTTAAAATATAATCAAAATCTTAAGATAACAAGAACCGAAGTTAAACAATACTGAGAAGAATTTTTGTGAAGTGCCTAATCGAATCAGAGGAGAAGGAAGCGTGGGAAAGAGAAGAAAGCGATGAGTGAGGTGCATGCAGTGGCACAATCGAAGAGAAGAAAAGTGAGATGCATGCATTGGAACCCCTCTACCGAGAAGAGAAGAAATCGCGATCGAAGAAGAAGGGAACAGTGGCGTGATGAAGAAGCTCATAGAGTGACTGAAATCGCAATCAAAGAAGAGAACCCTCTTTGTATTATCTCTGTATCCATATTCGTATCCTTCTACAATATTTTTTATAGAGTGACTGAAATTAATGGCTGAAAATGGTATACAAATAACATTTTTATACTGATAACTGACTTTAGTAGCTGATTTTAGTGTACATATATATAGCATTATTCGTATGTATTACCTTGTATGCTGTCATTTGGTATGTATTTAATGATGACATTAAAATATTAACAAAGTTAATAAACTCAAACACTACAACAAACTCTTAATTAATAAGAGATAATATAATGCTAGTTATATATTGATAGGATTCATAATGGAAGTTAACGTAATAGTAATGCCCTTTGCTAATATAGTGTTTTGACATAGCATAGTGCTATGTTAATGAGGGTGTTACATAAAGCATATGTCTAGTTCACATTATCATCATAAGTTAGTGTAATATACATATCCAACCATCCATTTTTCAATTCCTAAGTGAACAACAATGTGTATACATAACTTGTTACAATTTTCACACCAAAGGAAAAGAAAAAGGCAAACCTAGCATATGCTCACATTTATCAAAGGTTAGTTTTTTTTTTTTCTCCCCCCCCTTTTTTTTTTCTCTTATAATTGTTTCCACCTTAGACCAGTTCTCTCACCTATATCCTCTCCCAAACAACAAAAGCCTACGACGTAATAATCTTGTCCATGATCTTTCACCCATCAATGAAGAAACATGCAGGGCTGAAAACAGATCATGAATCGTTTTTCAAGTATATGATATCGTATATCCCCCTCTATGGATGCAAATGAAGTGATTCACGTCTCTTTTTTGTATGAGCTTCAGCTTGTCCTTTTCTCATCATTGCCACAAACTCTTCATAGTTAATACGACCATCCTGCACAAACAACATGTCTTCCTTAATATTACTCTCCATATTTTACATCCAAAATGTTATTCGTACACTAAAATTAGCCACTAATGTAAATGCACGTGTGATTTAATTTATTTTCGATGTGTATTTGTATTTCAACATGTATTTTATACTAGTGGCTGATTTTACTATACAACGTAGCATAATCAATTTTACGTATATTCGAGAGAGGAACTTTAATAAAAGGGAGCCACTTAAATAAAGATGTTAAAAACGTCTTTTTTTTAAAGATGATTTTTAAAAATTAAAATTTAACACATAAAATAAATTAAATTGTATTATTTTTATTAAAATTAGACCGGACAAATCAATTTAGCAAAAAAATTAATAAATTAAATTTTGAATCGGTATAAATTAATATTTTTTATAAAAAATTACTACAATATCCCTATTATAAAACACAACTAAAATATTTATATTTTATATATATATATTCATTTTGAAAATTTTAAATTCTAACCCTATAACGATAGAGAAGAAAAGGGTTAGAATTTAGGATTTTCAAAATTAATATATATAATAAGAGTATTTTAGTCATTTTATATAATAGAGATATTGTAGTCATTTTTTATAAAAAATAATATTAATTTAGATGGATTCAAAATTTGATTCACTATTTTTTTATCAAATTAATTTGTCTGATCTAATTTTGACAAAAATAATATAATTTAAGTGATTATATATGTTAAATTTTAATTATTAAAAAATATCCTTAAAAAAACGTTTTCTGCATCAACAAAATAGATAATTAAATAAATATATGACATACGTTATCTACATCAACTTCTTGAACGATTTCATTGATGTCTCTTCCATCGTGGATGTTATATTCATGGAGAGCTTGCTCTAATTCTTCAGTGGTGATAAACCTTTTTTATATGGTATAAAAATGAGATTAGGAATTTATTTTTAGAAGGTAATAAAATATGTAGCAGAAAGATGGGGTCAATAATATATTTGATAATTACCCGCTATTATCTTTATCAAAGTATTGGAAGGCTTTATAAAGATGTTCTTCTCTGTTCATTCTGTTCATGTGCACTGTTGCTGTGATGAATTCATCATAGTCTATGGTACCATTTCCGTCAGCATCTGCCTGCAATTTGTAGAATAAAGAAAAAGCAAAAACAATCATATTGATTCTCCTTTTAAAAGGGAAAAGATAAAACAACTTACTGCTTCCAGTAATTGTTGAACTTCTTGTTCTGATAGCTTTGTCCCTTGCTTTGCAAGACCCTGCTTAAGTTCTTCAATTGTAATGGTTCCACTATTATCAGTGTCCATTCCCTTAAACATTTCCTTTAACCCCATAATTTCTTCTTCTGATAAGCATCCTGCAATAACCTATTCATTTTTGGAAAGTTTTAATGTCATCATGCTTAGTACGTATATTTCTTAGCGGTAATGTTAGGAAGACAAAAATAAAAAAGTCAGAACTTACTTTATTTAGCATTCATTAATTGTTACAGCAATAAATAAATAGTAAATAAAGACTTAGGGGTGAGTACGGGTCGGTTTGATTCGGGTTCATGGTAAAATTAGAATCAAACTGATCAAAATATAATTGGTTCGGATTTGTGTTTTTTTGTACATGTACCCGAATCAAACCAAACCGATTAAAAACGGATTGGTTCAATTTGGGTAATTGGGTACCCGATGACTTTGAAATTCATAGAAGAAACCAAATTTTTATATTAAAAATTCAACAAGTATAATAAATATGTAACATCAATAGAAATAATCCAAACATGTTAAACACCAAATACATTAAAAACTAAACTCATTAGAATCCAAACATATTAATAGTGAATAATCTTTGTCTAATAAAAAAGTTATATATTTTTTATTTAATTAATATATGATCGGGTTCGCGGGTTGGTTCGGGTTCCGCACCCCTAGAACCGATATCCAAACCAATCATTAACAAAGACTATTAGTTTGGTTCGGGTTGGACCCAATTACCCGTTGGTTCCAAAACTAATTCAATTAGTTCGGTTTGGGTTCGGACGGGTAATCGGGTACCCGCTACCCGTGCTCACCCTAAAATAAAGTAAATTCTCGCTGATTTTAGTTAAATTTTTTTTATTATCAAATATTTTTTATTTCCGAGCATGTAATGTAATGTGTGAATAGAAAAACATTAATTATAAATTAGAAAATAATAGTACAAGTACCCTTAAAGCAACTTTCTTGAATTCATTCATTGCTTTGAATTGTTTGAGCCTACTTAGCACAGCATTATCAATAGGCTTATCTGGTGCTTCTCCATCTTCCTTAACCCAAGGATGATCTATTTTGAAAATTAACAAATTCAAATTGTTTAATTATTATCAAAACATGGCAACTAATAATGAATCATCTATGATTTTGAAGCTATACTTACTCAAAACTTCATAAGCTGTAAGCCTTTGTTTAGGATCTGAATTCAACATTTTTCGTACAAGATCTTTTGCAGATGGTGAAATTGAAGGCCATGGATCGCTTGAAAAGTCAACGTGACCTCTTAGGATGGCATTGAATATGCCATGTTCAGATTCTGGCATATTTTTATTTCAAGTAATTAGCATCACTACCATGACTGCATTTATATGGTTTGAAATTAATCATAAAGTGATTGTAATGAAAATGAAAACCTGCCCAAAATGGAGGAACTCCACATAAAAGAATGTAAAGCATAACACCAACACTCCATATATCAACCTCTGGACCATATTTCCTTTTCAATACTTCAGGTGCAATGTAGTATGCACTACCAACAATGTCCTTGAAAACATCTCCTACAAAAATGAAGCACTTTCTCTGGCTATTAAAATTATACCCAATAAATTAAACATGATGTTATCTTCCTAGTATTTCCTTGTAACCAACATTTTCATAATTTTGTCCATTGTTAATATATTTTTGTCAAAATGGTTATTTTGACTTAAAATCAAAATGAAACATTTTAGAAAAGATGAATTATATTAAATTTACGAGTTTTATTATAATGACTTAGTGTTTGCTCAAATATAAAGCAAATACAAAGAACAGGTGTTAATTATCTAATATTTTTCATAAGTAGATATTCCAACGAAGATTTTATAATTGTCTTTATATAAAAATACTGTATTTTTTATCATTGAATAATAGATTTTAGGACTTAATTTTCATATGCTATAAAAGTGTTATCTTTGTTTAAAGTGTGGCAAAACAAATAAATCACACTTTTTAAACAAAGATCATCATAAAAAGATATTTTTTATATCTCCGTCCATTAGAGTAATTGTCTTTTTCATAAGGCAACTACTCCAATAAAGATGTCAAAACATATTTTCTCATGATGATCTTAATTTAAAAAGTATGATTTATTTGTTTTGCTACACTTTAAACAAAAGTAACATTTTTATAACACATAAAAATCAAGTTCTAAAATTTTTATTATTCAATGGTCAAAATAAAATATCTTTATATAAAGACAATTATAAAATCTTTATTAGGCAATTATAAAGCCTTTATATG
>NC_029788.2:781122-803957 GCF_000816755.2 Arachis ipaensis | reverse complement strand
AGTATGACAAAACAAATAAAAATACGGTGCTTTGGTAATAACATATTAAAGAGTGTATGTTGAAAAAAGAAGGATAAAATAATAATAAGAAAACCTTGCTTGTAAAAAACGGATAAACCAAAATCGGTGGCTTTAAGGGGAGCATCTTCGTCCTTGCTCAACAAGAGGAAATTCTCAGGCTTGAGATCTCTATGAATGACACCAAGAGAGTGAAAAGTGTGGACAATCTCCATAATGGTTCTTAACAAGGTAGCAGCGGCACGCTCGGTATAGTGGCCCTTGGCAATGATGCGATCAAAGAGTTCACCACCCGCACACAATTCCATCACTAAATGAACAGATTGTTTGTCCTCATAGGCACCTTTAAGCTCTACGATGTTAGGCTGCCCTGACAGGTGGTACAGGATCTGCACCTCCCTTCTAACGTCCTCTATATCCTCCTTATTCACTAGCTTCCTCTTCGCAATTGTTTTGCATGCAAATTGTTTTCCTGTTGCCTTGTGTGTGCATAAATATGTTACCCCAAACATGCCTCTACCTAGCTCCTTACCCAGACTATATGACGCTTTTATGTCCTCCATTGGCCTCCCCAGCACGGGCCCTATAGGCCCGGGCTTTGTAGGTTTTGTTGTTGACGGAGGAGATGTTGTTGAGGGTGGTGGAGGCTTGCTGGCCGCCGGAGGGCTTGTGGATGGGCTTTCATTGTTATTATTATTATTATTTTTGTTATCATTGTCTGTGGTTTGTTGTTGGTTTGAGTCTCCCTTGGTTGCGGTGGCCGCATTGTCGGCCTCCGGGGCATCTGCGGCGTTGCCTTGGGAGCAACAATTGCCCATGGAGGAAGGGAGGGAGGAAGGGGGACACAAAATAAGATATAATAAATATGAAAATGAAGAAGAAAAGAGAAAAAAAGAGGGGAAATAAGGATATAGTTTGGGAGTGGCAAAATGGTGAATTCTAAGGAGCAAAAAAGAAAGACTAGTTGGAAAATAATAATAAAAAATAAAAAAAAAGGGGGGGGAATTCGAACAAGTCAAAATGTGACAATATAGGTTGATTCATTGTTTGGAATGTTAATAAAATTAGAGGAAGGTATTGATGGTGAGAGATTGTAGGGAGTTTAGAGGTTGCAGTTTGAAAAAGTCTTTAGCGTGTCTATTACGTGGTAATGAGACAAGGTTAAGATGATTTTTCGGAATAAGAAAAACAAAACAATCATTTGTACTCATAACTTCAAAATCACAAAGGCCAGTAAGTTGTTATAGCTTTTGTTAGAGATGATGATGTTCTTACTCTAGAGTAACTTCCAAAAGTTAGATAAGTAATATCAACAACTTATATTATTGAGTGAATACCCACCGACCCTGAGAATTATCTCGAAAGGACAACGAGAACCCAAGAAAAAAAAACACTTAATTCGGCTTTTGATCTTTTTTTTTTTGGGACTGATTAGTCCTTGTACTAAAAAAAATAACATTGACTTTTTTTGGTACAGGGACCTCATTGTCCTTTTGAGGTAATTGTTAGGAGCTGAGTTGGATTTTTTTTTGTCAAGAGCCTCGTTGTCTTTTGAGATAATTGTCAGGGCTATTTTGGGTTTTTCTCTATATTTATATTACTATTGTTCATGTTTGTGTACGTACGGAACATTATATTTTATATTATATTTGGATTTAAGAAAAAAAGTTATATTATATTATATTAATTTAGAGTTTTAGTCCAATTTATCATAAGACATTAAATATAAATCATGTATGTTATCATAAATAGCATTAGAGTGTTATGAGAAATATACACTAGATTTTTGGGTTTGCTCTTTGGTATTATTCATTAGGTACTAATAGATCGGATTACAAGCTTGTATATAAGGGTTTTGTGATATAAATAACATATTGAGTTTTGAGCTTCAAGATGTATTCTAAGTTGTAGGAGCACTCAATAATTTTCAATTTGGTTAATATAGACGAGAAGAGGGGAAGGATTGTTAAATTGTAGTTTGAAATATTTTTGAAATCACGAAAACTTTAAGAGCCTATCAAGTCTTAAGACTTGGGAATGGGAACAACAAAAGATATATAAGTTCAAATTCAAGTCTGAAAATTAGGTTTAATTTTAAATACACTATCTGATATTCTTTTCTCAAGTCTTTTTAGACTAAGCTTGACTCTAATGATCATGAATCCAAGAATCGTAGACATTATAGGTTAGCATGAGAGTAGTAAAATTTTGTAGCTCATTTATGTTTATCTATATTCACATGACTTTTATATAAATAGGTCGTAAATTCTATTTATATTTGTGGGATTTAATACAAATAGACATAAATGGAGTTTACGACTTATTTATATAAAAATCATGTGAATATAGATAGACATAAATGAGTTACAAAACTCTATTACTCTCATGCTAACTTATAGACCGAAACAATTTTAGAGTGAAAAATTGCATTGAAGCCGGACATATCCCTAGAGGCTTTATATATTTTTATCAAAAATGTTATTTGTTGTACATTTAAATTATTCACTAAAATTAATCACTAATATATTTGTGTATAAATACATATGTGATTTAATTTATTTTTTTATGAATTAATAGACACTCTAAAAAATCTATTAATTTACTATTTTTTTAATAATATAAATTAAAAAATTGTACGTATCTAGCTTGCGTGGAATTGAGTCACACCACATTAATATATTAATCAAAATTTTAACACAAAATTCTTAGTAATAAGTAGATGAATTCACCAAAAGAAGTATCATAAACAAATTTAAGCAGACCATATATTTAAAACATCTGAACCTTTTTCATTTTGGTGTGGTACAAGCACTACCAGAAATACGGACATTATCAACGGGAAGATACCCACGAACTAAAAAGAGTGGCAAATTTATATGATCGTGGTAATCACTTGCAACGTCTTGTATTTCCGTGGCCAAATTTTGTGAAATTTTTTGACGATTTTGTTTGTTCGTGGCTAACTTGAGATGAGTTCTCTCAATGACCACAGACTCAATGATTACCGTGGCAAAATCGAACGATTTTCACTTTTAAATTCCGCGTTTAATTTAGTTTTGTCCTCCATCCCTCTCAAAATATTTTTATGCAGTTTTTACTTTTTCAAAATTTAAACCGTAACTTAAAGGTAAATTCGATTTATCATGTGCAGACTTTTCCAATTCTTCAATTGTTGAATTCTTCTCCCTCCTTTTGAGTGCTGCCATAAAAAATTAATAAAGTATGCTAATGGTTTGATTTTAGATGTTGTTGATGATGTACAATTTTCTCACTTCGTATGATCTTTAAATTTAGCCATATCTCTGAATCATGTATTTTTTTACTTAGTATTAGCTATGCGCTGATTTGATTAATTTTTTCTTTTTGATTTAACTATAGTTTTTTAACGTGGTTGTATTATTCATTACTTGTTACTAAATCAGATTGTAATGTAACGAAAAAGACTAAATTATATACATACAATTTCAATATTTATATTTTAGTTGTTACATTTTTTGTGCGTGTTCTTTTTGGTCAAATGCAGTTTTAGTGTCCAATTTTACCGTATGTATTATTTAGAGACTTTGGTGATAGAATAAAATGATTCAATTAAAAATAAATGTTAAAATTATAAAAAAGAGTACTTATAAAAAGAGTACATATTTATCTTTGATAAAATAGTTCTAACTAATTTTAGAAAGTAAAAGATACTAACTATGATTTTATTGAAATAATAACTAATTTAATTATTCCACTATTTCCAAAATCCCTGTTTGTTAGCTCCTGCAATTGATTCAAGTTTGATAACATGCAGCCAACCTTTTCGTTAATAACATTTTCTCCCGGTCGTAATTTCTTAACTCCTGCACTCAGATCAATTCAGCTAACCTTCAGAGCAATTCGCTCAAGACGTTCCTGGTTAGGTTCTAGGTACGATCACACCGGACGTTCTGTGAAAGAGCAGGGACCATGATTTGCAGTTCGAGTAACGTCAGTTTGAGTCGCCGAAGAAGCAAGCAAAATCGGTGGAATCAGAATTCTATATGTAAACCCGAATCGCGAAGAAGATTTTCATGACATCATTTTGTTTTTTATATTTCTTTTAGTCAACAATGAAAGTTAATTTTAGACTTTTTTTTTTTTTTTTTTTTATTCCAACATGCATTCTTTCTTTTGTTACTGGTTGTAGATAGATTCTAAATCACCAATTGGCATTTTGAAAGATATTATGCAACTGACAATTGAAGGCCGCAAAGCAGCTGCAAATTACATCCGAAAGTAAGTATTGTACCTTAATTTTTTATCATCTTCGAAGGAGTCAAATCATAACCTATTAATTTTTTAGCTTAATTCTTGATCTCTATTTTGCTTAACAGATTTTATTGGAGTACACAAAGCAACTGGAGTATCTACAGGATGTATAATTCAGTGGTGTATAATTTAGTGGCCGAAGTTATATGTATTTTTTACTATTTACCTGTAAATATTTTTGCATGTGGATTGTCTGTGTAACAAGAAATGGAGAGCTTGATAAATTCATTATTTTGATACTTTCAAGATTTGTATCATTTTAGCAAAGTTTGATATTTATTTTGTAATAGTTTTATTTGAATATTTTTTTAACATTAAATCCATTAATCTAGGATATTTGCTTTTCAATACTAAGTATTTGTTAATTTTATATTTTTATACTATGGATAATACGTATAGGAATGTGATTAATTTTTTTAATATTATATGATGTAATTTTATATTAAAGAGCATTTTTATTATGATATTTTTTTTTAATTTAACTTCTATCATTAGCCACGGAAAAAAGTATGGCAAAAAAGTCCGGCCTGGTCAATTTTATCACAGGTAAATGTTTTATTTTGCCACGGAAAAGAGTGTGTCTAAACGTGCTAAAGTTGTGGCTAACCAAATGTCTCCACGGGTATTAAAGCTGTGGCTATTGGAGTAAAAAGCGTGGCTAACTAAAAACGCGTCGCCCTCCCTAGCCACGGATGTTCATTTGTTGCAAAAGCATAATTGCCACAGTTTTTTTGGAGTTTAGCCACAGATTTTTCCATAGCTAAACCCCTTCTTTTTGGTAGTGAAGTTTTGTTTGAGGAAAAATGTTACCTTAGCTTTAAATAGTGAGACACAGTTATACTTAAAATAAAAATTAATCAATGAATGTACCATGAACCTAAGTTCTAAATTTCTAATAATGAAGACTATGTTAGACAAAATCAATGAATGTACCATAAAACTAAGTTCTAAACTTCTAATAATGAAGACTATGTTAGACAAATATTTGATAATAAAAAAATTAATAAAAAAATAGTCAGAATTTATTTTATTTAATATTTATTAATTATTAATAAAATTAATAAATATTAAATAAGATAAATTTATTTTTTTTAATCTTCTTAATATTATCGTTTTTTTTAATTTCTTCTTCCTTCACACATTATTCAAGCACATAACAAAGCATTATTACTATTATTGTTATCTTAATTTTTTTGAAAAATAAAAAATAAAATAAAACCACATGCATTATTATTATAATTAATTAATTATTTATATGAATTAACATTTATATAAATTTGCTGATTGTACAGGATTTGAATATCAATTTCACATGCATGCATCATCTAATCAAGGTATAGATCTCCCCTACTTATATTATTGGAAAAGTTTAAGGAGTCAGCAACTTTTTTAAATTCTGGCCAGTATATAACTAGCAAGAAAAAGTGAGCTATTGGATAAAATCTCACATCAATTTCACACCATTAAAATAATCATTGATGACTATTTAATAACTACAAATACCAAAAGTTGCTAGCCCCTAGGGCTCTTCTATATTCCTAACATATATATATATATGTATAGTTCGGTGACAGTGAAAAATGATGAGTTTATTGGTCATATACTTCAAGAACTTGAGTGTACATAACTTGATTAATTATTAACGTAGGTTTCAAGGATCTATAATTCATTATTCTTTGTCGCCACTCTTAACAGATCTATCACAAGTTCACCAAGTAATTAATCTTCATGTATATATATAGATATCCAATAATGTGCATTTATTAGCTATCACAAAATCAACTTTTTTTTTCCTCACGAGAGAAGATTCACTACTTAGCACTTTACTAGGTACACTCCATTGAACGAAGCTACCACAATATTTAAAACTTAGTTTACTAAAAATGTATTTAAAATATATAATTATAAATATTATATATACAATCTATATAAACATGACACATCCAATAAACACATATTTATTGTACTCATTTTAGACATACCAGCAACATATACGTTCTTTTGGAACATCAGATCGATTCAAACAAATAGATATATTTTGTCTCCAACCAACTTGCCTCAACCCCAAACCCAAACCCAATCCCTCCCATTCAAAACATAGTACTTCCATGGCTTCTTCTATTTCTTCTTCTATCAATATCTCCTCGTATTCCTCCGCACCACCTCTTTTCCACCCACGTGCTTCTGCATCCCAACGCTTCAAATTGTTCAATGGATTGCGCCGTACAAATGGACATGCGTCCGATTTTGTGTTTCTCCGACTCTCCTCTAAATTCTCTGCTGTAGGGGGAGAACTGCATTCTAATTCGCTACGCTCTGATGCTGCCAAAAAGGTTGAATCAGTTACGAGAATCAATCGGTTTTCTGATGAAGATGATGAATTTGATCTTGACACTCCCACACAAGGTTTTGCTTCCATCCCGGAGGCCATTCAAGACATTCGCAACGGAAAGGTTCCTATTTCTTTCTCTCTCTCTGCCCATTCAATTTAGTTTAACCTTAGGTTATTCGCTCTCACTAGTGTGAACCTTCAGATGGTAGTTGTTGTAGATGACGAAGACAGAGAGAATGAAGGAGATTTAATCATGGCAGCAGAGTTAGTAACACCTGAGGCCATGGCTTTTATTGTTAAGCATGGAACTGGCATAGTCTGCATTAGCATGAAAGAGGAAGATCTCCAGAGACTGGATCTTCCACTCATGGTAAACAGCAAGGACAATGATGAAAAACTGCGCACGGCTTTCACCGTGACAGTGGATGCTAAACATGGAACCACAACAGGGGTGTCAGCTCGTGATCGAGCAACAACAGTCTTGGCTCTTTCCTCGAGTGATTCTAAACCAAGTGATTTCAATCGCCCAGGCCATATTTTTCCACTAAAATACAGGGAAGGTGGTGTGTTGAAGAGAGCAGGACACACAGAAGCTTCGGTTGATCTTGCCATGCTTGCTGGTTTGAATCCAGTAGCAGTCTTATGTGAAATTGTTGATGAGGATGGTTCCATGGCACGATTGCCTAAGCTTCGCCAGTTTGTAGAGCGCACAAATTTGAAAATTGTATCTATTGCTGATTTGATTAGATATAGAAGGAAGAGAAATAAACTAGTAGAACGTGCTGGTGCTGCTGTTATACCAACAATGTGGGGACCATTTAATGCTTGCTGTTATAGATCACTTATAGATGGCGTGGAGCATATTGCAATGGTTAAGGGTGACGTTGGAGATGGACAAGATGTTCTCGTGAGAGTACACTCAGAGTGTCTTACGGGAGATATATTTGGATCTGCAAGATGTGACTGTGGGAGCCAGCTTGCTATTGCAATGCAGCAGATTGAGGCTGCTGGTAGAGGTGTATTGGTCTATCTTCGTGGACATGAGGGAAGGGGGATTGGATTGGGTCATAAGCTTCGCGCTTATAACCTGCAGGATGATGGACGGGACACCGTAGAAGCCAATGAAGAGTTGGGATTGCCTGTTGACTCGAGAGTATGGAATTGGTGCACAGATACTGAGGGACTTGGGTGTTCGTTCAATGAAGCTGATGACAAACAATCCAGCAAAATATGTTGGACTCAAAGGTTATGGTTTGACAATTTCTGGAAGGATTCCTTTGGTAGCACTTATTACAAAGGAAAACAGGAGATATTTGGAGACAAAGCGTGTGAAAATGGGTCATGTTTATGGACTTAAATCTAACAGCGAACTGAATCTAGAGAGGGGCAATGGTAAACCTGGTGTTGATGATTCTAAGGGTGCTACTACCCAATAGCCCTCTTTTTCCCTGCCAGCAAGTGGAAGAGGAGAGTGTAAATGTGTGTTTTTGCAGATGGACCCCGAGATAGATCACTGGAATCATGAATCTATCTCTGATTCAAAATTTTCCAGCTAGTTGGTTGATTTTTTCCTTGGGTGTTCTCTACTATATTAGGTTTGCTCAAACAGTTTTTGCTAAAGTATAGCACCATGTAGCATGTATAATATAGATTTAGGCATTGCTTGGACAATTTTGCGTTTGTGGTTATATATAGAGGTTTTTAATGTTTGGCAAAATACTTCAGATGACGTATAAAGTTGTCAAGTTGCAATTAAGAAGTCATCGAAGTCGAGGGATTAACGTGAGTTACAAATGTCAACTTTTTGAACTAAATTGAGTAAATTAAAATTAAGTCATGAGTGCAACTTTAGAGAGCATTTTAATTATTAACTTGTCTTCAAATCTTAGAAAAAGTGTTCTAGTTGTATGTAATATAGGTTACCTTTTGTAATATGTCATACTAGATTAACATACTTACATACACATATTTGAGTAGTTCTTACGGTTCATAAAATCTTCGAACAAGGATCTCATATACATCTTTATTGTATTCATTGTACTTTGATCTAATAGTGATTGTTCTTTGTCGAGATCTGAGTCAAGTTTAGCCTAGCAAGGCTTTAGGCGATAATGTCCACGATTCTTGGATTCATGATCATTGGAGTCAAGCTTAGTCTAAGAAGACTTGAAAAAAGAATATCTTGTAAACACTTATTCAGATAGTGTATTTAAAATTGAACCTAATTTTCAGACTTGAATTTGAACTTATATATCTTTTGTTGTTCCCAAGTCTTAAGACTTGATAGGCTCTTAAAGTTTTTGTGATTTCAAAAATATTTCAAACTACAATTTAACAATCCTTCCCCTCTTCTCGTCCATATTAACCAAATTGAAAATTATTGAGTGCTCCTACAACTTAGAATACATCTTGAAGCTCAAAACTCAATATGTTATTTATATCACAAAACCCTTATATACAAGCTTGTAATCCGATCTATTAGTACCTAATGAATACCAAAGAGCAAACCCAAAAATACTAGTTTATGAGCTTGCATGTGGTATAGAATTAATATACATGATTGCATACTGTTGAATCTTAGTTTTCATGTTTATTCGATGATGTTATGGCTGAATTTTTTGAGATTTTTTCACTCCTTTGAACTTAATTGGTTCAAATTTGAGGGTATGAGTGTGAAATACGAATTGAGACTTAGTTGATCTAGAAAATTAATATTCATTAGCTTAATTAGATGAGTTTGAGTGAGACCACGGGACTATAGTAGTTATTAGAAAGTTGTTTGTGAGTTAATTTGTGCTACTAGTCATTGTACGTTCATTAAGTAGCAAACTCAAAACCTTGAGTTTTGGCTAATTCCTTAGAAAGGGTATTTTGGTAAATTTATCCCCTGCTAAATGAAGTTAGATGAACTGGAATTTAGCACACAATTTTTTTATTTGCTGAATATGGCTTGATCTTTAAGGTTTGTAGAAAATTCTAGTTTATGAAGGATTTTTCTCCATAATAAGTATTTTGCCATGCTTAGTTCTCAACGCACAATGAATTTTTTAGTGGAACTAACTGTGGATTAACTTTACTTTTACTCTAGTTTAAGGTTACTAAAGTTGAGAGTGATTTGAGTTTTGTAGAGTAAGTTACAATGTTTAGAAGTAAGGTCATTATTCGCTCATAAAATAAAATTTTTAAAATAAAGCAATCTACTTTCAAGCATTAGTGCTCACTCTACAAAACTGAGTAAAATTTTTCTCGTATATTTTTTCTTGATTCTACTTAAAAAGTGTAAGATAAAAAATTATATTTTACTGAACAATTGAAAAGATCCATTCGAACCATTTAGTACTCTTGAAAAGAGCACAATTCGCTCAATAAGTGTTTTCTCATATTGATTCAAATTCGTTCTTCTTATCATATATGACTGCTGCCATATCGGGTTTGTCTATAATAAGCTCAAGTCTTATGAGCTTTTCTGATGGGCACAAATAATAATTTATAAATATGCCTCATATGGGGTTTTAATAGTAATTATTATTTTTTTACATTTACCACAAGTTCCTTTCGTTTTTTCTTCTCTTTGTATGCACTCCATTCAACCCTAAGTCCACATTTTTCTCCATCCTCTGCCACCGTGACTGCGTCTTTCTTCACCGCCGCCGCCTGAAGCTCTGTTCTGTTCAACTGGAGCTATAATTCAGGTTTCCTCTCTCAATATTGTGCTTCATTTCTAACTTGATTTTTCGATGTTATGAAAAGAAAAATCATATTTTTACTTGTCAATGTAGAGTTAATAGTGTGATTTGTGTTTGGAAGTTGATTTAGGCTTTGATCAATGAGTTCCTGGATTTGTCAATTGCATAGAATTTTTCAATTAAGAACTTAAAGCAATTAAAAAAAATGGTGGAAAGAAGCTGTGATATTTTTCTGTATCTCCTCAGCCCAGTACTTCATTGTCTCATTCATTCTCCGTATCTCTCTTCTCTCTTCGTTTGGAACTAGATTATTCCTATGGATTTCTTTCCATAGTAGTCGGATCTCTGACGGCAGAATATTTATAGGACAGGATAGAAACTCTGACATTTGAGGTTGTGTTCTCTGCCTAAGTGCCTAACTGTTTCAAAAATGATTTCTGCTTGTTTATTCAAGGTTCTTCGTATACTGAACGGTGACATGGTCATGGACACGAGTTTGCAGATGCAGCACCATTACAGCGGTCCTCTGTTAGAAGAGCCACTTGAATCATTCAGTGGGAAGCTATCTCTTGACAAATACATGCCTGCATATTGGGATAGGGACAACAAAGCAAGAAGGACTTCATGTGAAGATGACATTTAAAAAGGGGTCGATACTTGATGATCAAAATTGAAAAATGCTTTTTACTGGTTATGCTAAATATGTTTATTTTCTCTCCTATTTTGTAGTTTTGCATTTTTCTAGCTATCTTTCTATAGTGAGATATAATTTTGCATTTGTGTATAATAGCAGGGTGAAAGTAGGATCGGTAAAAAATATAGAAGCTTTTGAAATTCTTCTCAGTAGCTACATCACACACTAAAGGCAAGAACAGAACTTTTTGTTGCTAGAGTTTTTATTTTGGCATGTTGAACATACTTTGTGAGGCAAGAAAAGATCCTTTATTGGTTGGTATAGCATAAGCCCATCATTAGCTGGAATCATTCAGAAGGCTATAGAATAATGTGGATGCATGGCTATCATGTTTGAATTTTTTGTCATCTAAACCATATAATCTTGCTCTTCCCCTTCACCGTTGTCCTCGACAACATCGGTGTCATGGCCTTCTTGGCACTAAAATTGGTAACGCTGGCATTCGGGATGATGTCGTCGGCATTCGTTCAAGGAAGCGTTTCCCAGATCAGCACACAGAGATAGAGTAGGGTTTCGTTTTAGTCTGCCTTACCCAGATTAGCAGACACAGGCAAGGAGGGTTTCATTTTACTCTAAGGAAGAGGAGGGGTCTTTTTAGAATTTTGAAACATATTATATCCTTTGATTTAATTTTTAAAAAATTTTAAATTAATATCATCTCAACCGTTGGATTTTTTTTAACATAATTCAATGATCTTAATTACATGGTGCATCAAATGTGCCCAAAATGCTTGGGCTGATTTTAGACTGACCCTGCCATATCCAACTGGTCAAAAGTTAGCACACCTATTCAATCTACGGTGAGCATCTATTCTTAATATATAAAAGTAGATACATAAATTTACCCACATTATTTTTAAGTTATTTTTCTTTTTCTATTAACGTCATGTCAGCAAAATCGCTTACGTGGCAAAATTTTAAAATCAACCACTCAATTTTTGCCAAATCATCTATTATTTTTCAAATTAGCAAAAAAAAATATATATACAAAAAACAATATAACAATTACCAATGACAATAATTAGAAATTAATAGTGTCTAACCAAATTTATAACTTATAAAGACATTAAATTCATATTCCTATATTTATTATATCTTACCGTTGTAACTAATACAAGAAATTTATAACTCCAATAATTAATTTATTAATTTCTATAAATAATAAACATTCATATTACAAATGTTATAATAATATTATTAATCATAATAAATTTTACGTTACAAATATTCAAATTCCATACTATTTGAACTACTTATATAAGTCTCTTATCACTATTCCTTCAAATTACATCAAATTTAGCACAAAAAATTTATTTCCGAACTACACAATATCTCAAACTTACTCAATGAAGATAACTATGTTGAATGTGAAAAGTGTACGAAGAAAGCATATGAAAAATGAGATAACTATATTTGTGGCACATGTAATCAAACACCACCATATCCAACAATAAGGTAACTCTATATACTTTTCATAATCACATCTATCAAATTATTAGTTACTAACCCAATACTTATTTTAGGTTAAAAATTCAATTAAAGGTTTCAGATCAAAGTGGTACAACAACTTTTGTATTATTTGATGGCGAAGCAAAAAAATTATTGGGTACAACTGTTTCAAATCTAATGGTACTCCAAAAAAGTAATGACATTGAAGCACCACCCCAATTAAAAAATTTGTACAACCTCATTATATTTGAAGTCAATGTAAATGATTTTAATCTTAAAGAAAGTTCTCAACAATACACTGTTATTAAGACATTTGTTCCAACCAAAAACACTAAATTTTAACACCTATTTGTTACCAAGACATTTGTTCCAACCAAAAACACTAAATTTCAACACACATTATAACAAATAAAACAGATAATACTAAAAAAAATCACTTATTTTAGTTATTTTAGACATTATTTTTATTTCTAATTTAAATTATTCATTGATTATAGGAACCAACTTCGCCAACACTAATATCATCAGACAAAGATCACATACCCATTAAGAGATTAAGGAGAAAGAAAAGTATACAAATTCAAGATACATCTTCAGAAGAAGAACATACTTGCAAAAATGAAACAAACAACACAATAGAAAGTGAATATAACTCAATAATTCATAAAGAACATTCATTCATAAGAACTTACACAGAAAGAAGAAAGTAACAACTCTAACAACAACCAATAAAAAAAAAGGAGGACCAGCGCCACATAAGAAGAATAAGTTCATCAACTAAAACAAATGCAAAAATCAAACCATCAAATAAAAATGTCATTTAATTTTGTACATACAACTCTAATATCTAAATCTTTTGTATTACAAATTATTTTAAATAAAATACCTTTTAAATTTAACTTTAGTTTACATATTTAATTTAATTCTACAAAACATAACAATTTTTAATTTAACGCCCCGCACATCGCGCGGTCTCATTCTAGTACACAAGAAATGTGCAAATTATGCCTTATACATTAAACTATATTAACTCATTCAGCCAAAACAAGATAAACGCCTGATATTATCCTTTTCTTTTTTACATCATAACATCATTCTCTCCCAAACATTTCTTTTTCACGCGGTTCCTTGGTTCATGAAATGGCTTTGCCTAAAAATTTCTTCCTGTGTTTCTTTTTTTCCCCCTCATTCTACAATAATAAAAGAAAAAAAAGTGACAGTGCTATCCACACCTTTATCACTTGAGCAAAGTGCAGGAGGATTTCACTTCATATCTCCTTTTCTTCATGCATCTTTAGCAATTTTTTGAAACAAAAATGTCAACACTCTTCCATTGATCCCTCTCTTGTTAGAATCAAGAAAGACTACATCTGAACCACAAGTTGTACCATTTGGTGTAACAATCATCTAAGGCCAGGTACTACTCCTCATCCTTATGCTTGGCGAGCCCATGAAGCTCAAATTCCTTCCCTCTAGGTAGAAGCCGTTAAAGAAGCACTGGAGGAACCAGTTGAAGGGGTCCATGCATAAACTAGTAAGCCTGTGATAAGAATGACAGCCCCTGCAAGAAAGCCTGTTGGAAGAGAAGAGGCAACGCCAAGGTACGGCAATGGCAACGTGAACACATAGATGGATATAGGGACTGCCACAGAAACAATATTGCATGAGTTGGATTTAGATCGAAATTTCAAGTTAGCATGAAGTTTTAATGATATTATACATATATATATAAGAATGGAAGGATAGTAGGATATTCAAAAAATTACAGGCTGTCATCCTTCAGCTTAATTGAATAGCAAAGTTAATGAACAACCTCCTAGGGCTAAAATGATTGCTTTAATTAAATAAGACTTTACAAAACACTTCCAATAGAGCAAGTGATTAGATATTCTATTGTGAATGAAAATCACAGCCACATAGAAAAGCAAAAGATTTCTATTTTCTCCTGCCAAGATTATCTAGGTTATTTTCTGCTTTTTTTTTATGTGGCCAGACATACATTGCATCTTCAAATGAAAGCCAAAATGATTGTAGCCTAATATGTTATTTCCTAACTAGATATACCACTTACCATTTAGATTAACTACAAAAACAGCTGCTACATTATGATTGTAGATCCCAAAAAATAGAAGTTTAAATGCCAATGAAAGAGGTATTGTGGTTAAGCCATTCTACCATTAGTGACACAAACCCATCTAGTCTTTAGGTAACTAACAAATAACCACTAAACATAGACTAAACATTCCTTCTTACTTTGAGCAACATTTTCTAGATAATGTTTCCCATGCTTTTCTACATCTACAACACAATGAATTACACTGTTTAACTTTTACCAGTTACCATTACTAAGTACTAACTACCAATATTTTCATTTATACAGTAAGGGTATATATATACAAAAAAAGTATAATCAACACGTACATATGACATATATATATGTGGTTTATCTATCATGTGCCCTTAGGGCACATGTTAAGATTACAAAACAAGAAAGTTTTTATTGAAGATATAAAAAATTTAAGTTTTATCATGTGCCCTTAGGGCACATGTTAGCTAAACCCATATATATATAATCTAATTGAAGTTGAGAATTAAATGTAAAGCATCTGTAATTTTGTAACCTAATAGTTCCAAAATGAATGTGTAAAAGGATATTGGCAACATCTTATATATGAAACGGGTAAAAAAGCTGAAGATCTTCTGATACTTACCCCCCATATGTGGTTTTGGGAAAAAGAAATAAACAGTTGTAAGAGACAATAATGGAATTAGAGAGATTTATCTTGGAGATTAGGCAGGACAAAACCCTACATGAGAGCAATAGCCTCTCGAATGCTGTTCTTCTTTTTTTCATATTTCTTAGCATTCTCTAAAACATTTACAAAGCCAAGAATAATATCTCACTGATATAATATAGCTCCTTTACTTCTATTCCATCCTTCTCTGTTCTCTAATCTATTCTTCTACTCTACCTTCTACAGACACCATATTCTATTCTATTCTTTGTGTTATTTTATTGAACCAATGTAGAAGTGTTTTATTTTATTTTTTAAATAAAATCTGGCAGCCAAAAAATCATTCTTCCCTTTTCTTTTCCCATTAAGAAAACAAGAAATAAATTAAGGTATAGCCTAGATCCGAATTGGATAAATGATATGGCAGAGCAGTAATACTATCAAAATATTTGGTCTCTTTCGTCTTTTCATGCCCAAAAACAACTCACTTGTGACTTGAAGAAAGATGGAAACAGATGTCCCAGGTCATTGCAGGAACATTTGAAATGCATCCATATTTTCTTCTGCTCTTTCTTCTCCTAGACACTGAATGCTACTCTATTCTCTGTGCTATCAACAGTCTAGCTTATACTGGTATCAGGATTTTACACTCCCATTATATATTTGAAGTCAAACTCTTTCTTATTAAAAGCCCTTGTTTGTCCCATCCCATGTTGGGCAAATTAATAAGAATTAAGCTGACTAGTTGAGTTTAGAAACAAAATAATCAATTTAATAGGATAGTTCAAAGTATTTTACTTTTTGACTAGTAGGTTGCTAAATGTTTATTTATTAAATTAAGAAAATAAAGTTTACCCATGCAAAATATGACCAGTCCATGCAGGTTGGAGGCTCAAGCACTAGCCCATGAGGCCAATTTTGGTTTGATCGACCATTCTAGTTCTGATAACCATTATACCTATTTATTTGCTCCTCCAAAAATCTACATGTATTTCACTGCTAACCCCCAATAATAGTCCTTGCAAAAAGTTGTTTAAAGGAAATGCATTTCATTGTACCCAGTATCCCATCTCAAAATCAATTCTTGAAATCCCAATAAACAGGGAAGATACAGTTAAATCAGAAACTAATCCTGAATGTCCCAAAACTAACTATTTCTCAACCATAAAAAAATATTCTTCATCTGCAAGACTATGACTCTTTAGAGTCTCATGAATACTCCTCTGACCAATGTTATATTTCCTGTGAAACAAATGACATACCTGAAAATGTTGATGCTAGACAGGAGACAACAGCTGAAGAAATCTTGAGAAGATAAAGCAATGAGATATTGAAACCCATGTTGACAATGATAAAAAGCACAGGTAGCAGGGGGGCTCCATTACATCCTGAAACCAGATCGTACTACAATATGAACTCTTTTTTATCAAAACAGTTACAAAGGGAATATAAAATTAGGATATGAAACCTAAATCATGTGTTAGAGGACAGAGAGAGAGGAAAATGAGTTTGTATATAAGAGAGGAGAAGAGAACAGAGGGATTTATCTTGGAAATTATGTGGGGCAGAACCCATTTTCTTCCTTAATACATTTTCAGAGGTAAGAATGATATCTCACTGATATCATTTAGCCTTTATGCTTCTATTCCACCTTCTACTCTCTACTATATTTTTCTGCTCTATCTTCTACCACACACTATATTTTATGCTATTCTCTGTGTTATATGTCTAGTCTAGCCATATTGGTACCAGGATCTAACACTGGATAATACTTTCATTATCCTACAGATATTTCTTTCGATTGACACTTATGATTACATTAGAAAAAGATATTATTTTAGATACATAGTGAGTGAAAACAATTCTATACTATTAACCAATTCCAATCATATGCATATAGGTTACTTTCAAGACTGAATAAGCCAAACATTTTTATTAATATGACAATGCTAGATCAAATAATAAAGTTAAACTTTGTTAGACTAACAATGTATCAAAATTAAATTCTATAAAATAAATACAGCTTACCACTTGACAAACTCCCAACATTCAGAAAGCAGGCGGCTCCTTCTTTGAGGTAGTTTGGGAGTTGACTGAACGGGACACCCCATAATTTTGATAAGAATGGCAGCAGGAGGCATATGAATAGTGCCTACACTAAAGCATATACTCCTGTATTTAGGAATCTATTTGTATATATCTTTATAAAACCTAACATTATACTTTCAAACGATGAAAATTCATAAGAGATTTTTGGATACTTACTTGGAATGCTGACCCGAAGGAATTGACGACAAAGAGATCAACAGAACGTCCCTGCTTCAGATAATACAAAACGTTATAAAATTATTACCATGTCAGATTTTCTTTTAAAAGAAAGATAAAAAAGAGCATTAAGTTTCCATTGACATTCATATCAAAAGCATGGTTTGGAAGCTTTATAATCACGGTGCAGGATTTGTAACTCCCAACTGTGATTTATTATTTCAGATATATTCCTTGATGCTTAACTTATCTTCTCCGTCACAGATATATCACAAGGCGGTGGTGATTTTGTTCTTGCACAGTGGCTGCAGCAGCCATTGAACAAATTTCCTATTTTTTTATGTATATTTGGATTTTGTGGAAGATTTTTTGTTCAAGTTCCCTGGACTCAAGTAACAGGAATAATTATTTAAAAGGGGGAAAGTATAGTTTAGACTTGACTTGTGTGACAAACACCAATTCATGGTAATTAAAATCTCCTGGAAATAATTACCAAAAAAATATAAGAAGTAAATAAGAACCTGGAAATCATGAAAGTATTACATCATAGGGTGTTTTGTTTGCCCAAGTCCTAGAGTGAGATACTAAGGATCACACAAATATGAATCACAAATTGATTTTGCACCCAAGGCATCCATATAAAAATTCTCATCATATATGCTGTGTTGAGCTTGGTATATATTCTTGCGACTGAGGAAAACAATGAGCCTAGAAATTTCATATTAGGAAGAAAACTAACAAGAAAATGTCAGGATGAACGATGAAGTGATGGCCGACCCTGCCTCTGTGAACAGAAATAATCACCACTGCCTAGTGATTTGTCTCTCACAGGATAAGTGAAGCTTCAAAGGATATCTTTTGCAAAAATAGAAAAGAAAGAAAAAAAAGCCAAGGGATCCCTCTTTCCAAAGAAAAGAAAGGAACACATTGTTATTTTTAAAGGAAGGAGAATGTTACTCCCAAACATAGGTAATAGGTAGGAGTAGTGAATCCTTCACCAAAATCTTTTACAATAAAAGACTATATCCTTTAACTTGACAAATTAAAATGAGGCTATCATGTATGAATACATAAGGCCAAGTGCATGAAGAATTAAGATAATGCAATGAATAATTTGCAGCTAATGTTATGAAGGCTTTAAACCCGGAAGTGAAATCACTTACTTCAGAAGCGTCAAATGATCCTATGACCTTCAAATTCTAAATCACAGAAATATATGCATTAAAAGAATTCATTACTACATGCACCTTCAGTTTCCTGGTTGCGTCCAAAAAGATTACTTCCTACAAAGTATGAAAAAGCCAAATATCACCAGAGAGAACTATTTGAAACCTAGGGAAAATCATAAAAATAGACAATAACCTTCAGCACGGTATCAGCTGCTTGGAATAAAAATGAAACTATCATTAAAAGACTCCAAAATATACCAGCTTCCTTCAATGAATTCCCAGCACCTGATCCACTGCATTTCATTGACAATAAATACAAAATTGGAATTCCAGATACAGAATAGTCACAAAGTTTAAGTTGTACTGGCCACATCTAAATTACAAAACAACAACATAGAACAGGCTTACATAGTCGAACATCTGAGAAACTAACATGTACTGACCTTGCTACAGTAATAACTACACCAGTGGCTACAAGAAAGCATCCAAGCAGCTGGTTGACTTTATATCGTCTCCCAAGAAAAATCATTGACAGGAGAATTTGCCACACAAGGAAAGTCTGCAAGAAAAGAATAACTTAAAACAATGATCCACTCGTGCACCTATAATTTTAACTCATACATTAAACATATAGATGAGTTAAAATAAGTAAAGAGAGTAAGCATCACACAATGTTCGCTGTTTTGATTGTCAGATCAAGGTAGTTACATTCCGTTTGTTGAATGAATATTCCACCCCATCTAAATGTGGTTTAAAAATATAATAATCAGCAGTTGAGAAGTAACAAAATTCCATATCAAATTAAAACTTTTGGCCAAAAGAACTCTGGAGAAGCCCACATCACAACTTTTTACGGATAAAACTACAAATTCAAGACACAACAATATTTTAGGACAAGGCTGCACACCCTCCAGCAACATCAGTTATAACTTCATCTCCCTCATTCTCACACAGATAACAATTTGCAAATGGAAGTTTTTATACAGATACAAGAACAACTCAGCATTGTCACATTAATGTGAGTCACATTAGATGAAATCAGCTATGTAGATTAGATGACTTTTTATCACAAATAACTTATAGCTATTTACAACGCACAGAAATTTACATGGCAATCTACTAATGGCACACTCCATGTTAATCATTGAAGACTTCTTAGTATCCTATCACATACCGTCTCATTTTTCTCTCAAATATATCAAGTATGTTAACTGGTAGTTTCATCTAAGGTTTCAATCTGCCAAAAATAGTAAGCCAATAGTAACATTTTTCAATTGAGATTTGGGTCAAGCCCAACACTATCACCATGTTTTCTAGCAAACTGTTTTACACTGAGGAACACTTAGACAGCAATGAAGCAGTCCATATATCCAAGGACATCAGCTGTGCTTCTTTCGGTGCAAGGTACTTACTAGCTGATTTCTAAAAATAGGTCAGGTGGTATATACTACCTCCATTCTTGAATATGTATCCAATCTTGAATGTACAAATGAATGAAAATATTAAATAGACCTCAACGTTGAAAAGACTAGAGTGTCTTCTATAAAATTGCCCTCATCTCTTAATCTCATTGGTTCTCTCATTTAATTGATACTTAGCCCAGTTATTCTTTAATAAGGGTAGAATAAGATGGAAGAATATTTATTAAAATGACAAATAATTATGGACAAGCTATGTTTTGGAGGCAGACACTTATTTAATTAGAGATAGTATTTGCAAAGACATAGTTATATTTACCTTTTGAATTCATTTTAATTCATGTATGAAATTTGCATATAATTTTGAAATTTTCATATTTCATTAACGGAAATGCAGCAGTAAGATAATTAAACAATAAATTCAAGAAAGCAATTGACTGCTGATGGTTTTTTTTACCTGAGACAAAATTGGAATTGATGCCCCAGATAGCATTGCTGATACAACATACAGGAAACAAACAATTAAATGACCGTTTCTAAAAACAAACCAAAAATTGAACAGCCCAACAATATTGGTATCTATCTCCTACAATACCTCAGACATGAAACAGTCATAGAACCATCACAAATTCGAGATGAAACAGAGAACAATAAGATATGGATAAAAGTGAAATTAAGAATGTTTAAAATCTATGCCGTTTGATATTTGGAAACGCCGAACCTGTACAAAAGAGCTAAAATTGGCAACACTGAACCTGTACAGCATAATTTTCAAAATAAAAGGTGCTGACAATGGAGATATATATATATACATTGTCTGTCCTGTCACAGCTTAAGTATCTAAAGATCATGATATTTAACATATTCTACTAAGGAGTTGAATGACGTGTTGATTCAAAGCTGGGATGACCAGTGTCAATGTACCAACCATCCTCCCCTTAAATGTTTCTGCATTTTGTACAAATTTGATGGAACTCAATGAAGGAAGACTAACTAAAAACAACCAGAAAAATGACAAGCATTACCTCCTGCTGCCATTCCCGTGGCAGCACCAAGAGCCTCCAAGAGACCAACAACTAGAAATGGTGTTTTCGGCATTGATAACATCTCATCAGTGACAATGCCCACACGATATCGAATAGTCAAAATTGAGAAGTACACAAGTACATATCTGAAAGAAAGAAAATACCACTCCATTTAAGTTGCAATTTATACTATTCACCAGGGTAAAAAATGCACGTAATTTACATCCAATAACGTCCAATTGTAAGGTCTTAGGTTATTATAATAATGATAATATTAAGAACTAGAAGTGGAAGAAATATATATGACCTCTTATAACAGCCATCAATTGCACTCAGATATCGTCATTTTGTTTTTAAAATGTTAGGTACTTATCAATTATCACTTTTTAAATAATACTACAACAACAACAAAGCCTTATCCTACTAGGTGCAGTCGGCTATATGGATCAAACAATGCTATTGTGCCCATCATATACTATGTTTCCAGTAAGATTATTTACACATAGATCTCTTTTAACCACCTCGTGTATAATTTCGTTAGGTCTTCCTCTATCTTATGTCACTTGTCTATCTTCTTTCAAATCCACGCTTCTACTCAGATGCTCTGTCAATCTTCTCTCCACATGTCCAAACCATTTAAGATGAGATTATACTATCTTTTTAACAATATGCGCTACTCCAACTTTCTTTCATCCTCATTTCTTATTTTGTTTATATATGTTTAGCTGTTCATGCATCTAAACATCCTCATCTGTGTGTCTATGCCACACTAAACTTATGTTCATGCTTATTGTTTCTCCATTCTATATAACATAGCTGGTCTAATTGGCAATTCATTAAAATTTACCCTTTAAGTTTTAAAAGTTCTTAAATAATAACGATTGTTATTGGCATTCTCATATTGCTAGAGGAAATAGATATTATATTCTTTATCAAAATACTATATTATATTGTTAAAAGCGTACACTTGAAAACAAATGTTCGCCAACCAAAAGTTGGAAAGGAGGAGGCGAACCATAAACATCAGCAGATAATATGCCCGGACCCCACAATAAGAGGTTCAAGTGAGACTCTGGGAGAACCCATCAACATGAACCAAAAAACGCATAAAGGAAGAATAAAATAAACATATACATATAAAAAATTAGAAAAAGAAAACCCTTACAAAAACTAAGTTACATCAACGAGGAGAGAAATTAAATATTGTCTTTTACAATAAAATTAAATCCAATTGACTAGAAAACAAATGGTAACAAACAAATATTTATTAAGTTATGCTAACTAGCAAGAAAAAAACAAAATTGAAAAAGTTAACGCTTTTGAGATTAATTTTATTGACTAATTTTAATACCCACATAGCATAATTGAAAAAAAAATCATAAAAGCAACCATGTTCGGGTTATTAAGATAAATAAACAGTATTACTATTAATAACGTACGAAATCACAAGAACCACACAGAATGATAAATTAGCTTTGTAAAGTTAGTAGTTAACACTCCTTCCCAACCTGCCATTAATGGTTTAGCTTAATTCTCTGCCCGAGTGAGTGTAAAAGAGTTCTATACGGCAATCCAGAGTTAGATTCCGGTTTAATAACAAAATCTTTAAGTAACATTTTCATACCACTTATCCCATTTACCCAAGAAGCTTAAGAAGAAGAAAACATGGAAGAAAGAAGCGGTGAAGTGAAAAGAAGTACCCGAAAGTAGCAAGCTGAGCGAGGAAGAAAGGGTACTGCTTCAGAGGAACCAAG
>NC_029788.2:780011-781008 GCF_000816755.2 Arachis ipaensis | reverse complement strand
TATGACGACATCGGGCCAGCCTTCTCGCCGTCTGAGCTTTCAACGCGGGAGCACTCAGACGCGCCGCTCTGAATCGCCTTCTCGGCCTCCCATCTCCGCCACTGCCTCGGCTGTCGCAGCACGATCCCTGGCCTCCCCGGCGATGAGTGCACGTAGGGGACCCCGCAAATCGCAGAAAGCCTCCTCCGTTGCCAGAACCGGACGTCACCGGCAGATGAGGTGGCGCCGCCGGGGAGAATCTTCAGGCAGAGTGACGTCATGAAACGGAGTTGAAAATTAAGAGAGAGAGAGAGAGAGAGAGAGAGAGAGAGAAGTTAATTGACTTGTGTTGAATGGTGTGTTTTCACATTTCACATTGCTACGAAAGAGAAACAGAGAGGAGAGAGGGTGCAAGAGAATCGAATCGAATCGAAGCGAAGCAAAGCCGCAAAGGAATGGAAAGTGGAGACTAGAGTCTGGAGAGTATATGAATGTCACAAACGAGGCTCGGATTTTACCAACTGTCTCCTTGGCCACGCCCACTGTCTTCCATGAGTTCGATGGCGTAAAATATATCATATCTATAATGCCTAATTTCTTTCCTATTTTAATTTAATTCTACTAACATAATTCAATATTACTTTTGCAGTCGGTTACAAAAAATTTTATGGTCTAAATTGCCTAATTTATTTTTTAAAATAAAAAATAAATTATGTAAAATTTATTAAATACTATTTATTTATCTTTTTTAGTAAACGAGGCTTACCAACTGTCTCCTTGGCCACGCCCACTGTCTTCCATGAGTTCGATGGCGTAAAATATATCATATCTATAATGCCTAATTTCTTTCCTATTTTAATTTAATTCTACTAACATAATTCAATATTACTTTTTACTTTTGTTACAAAAAATTTTATGGTCTAAATTGCCTAATTTATTTTTTAAAATAAAAAATAAATTATGTAAAATTTATTAAATACTATTTATTTATCTTTTTTAGTAATTTAAATAAAATTTG
>NC_029788.2:774169-778379 GCF_000816755.2 Arachis ipaensis | reverse complement strand
GGAATCAAAAGGGTATTAACCAAAAGTCAGCCAAATATCTCTCGATGAATTCAAAATATCTACGAGTTAATATATGGACGTTTCTTTTGCTAAGTATCAAAATGTTTCTTTTTCATACTAAACGGATGTTCTTTTATATATTTTTCGAATTTTTTTGTATTACAAATATAAATGTCTCTATTTCTTTAAGAAATTCATAAATTTTTTAAAATTTTATAGATATTTAATTATTTTTACTAAAATATAACTGGATATTTCTTTTGTTAAGTATTATGATATTTTTTTTTTCATATTAAATGAATGTTTTTTTTATATTTCTGTAATTGTTCAAAAACTTCTTTTAGTTAAGATCAATTGTATAGTCTGCAGTTTTTTTAATCATCAAAACGGCACCTAATATCCCAAAACGGGATGAAGATGCAATAGGAACAAGAGCTATGTATGCTCCACGCATTTCCGATGAGTTACGCCAGAAAGTGATGTCTATGCTTTATGTTGGGATATCTCTTGATAACATAATACAGCACCATGTAGAGGTGATGCAGAAGCAAGGTGGACCCCAAAACCGTGATGATTTTCTCACTCGAAATGATGTGCGCAACATGGAACGGAGTATCCGTAATTCTTCACATGAACTGCAGGAAAACGAACGATGAATGCAGTGTAAAGATATGAGTCCAGCGCCATCAGAAGCATGTTTTCTATTACCAAGATAACTCAGGTTCATAATTGGAATTCGACGAGTCAGATGTCGGTGATAAAAGAGGAGTGGATCGCAGTGGAGAGGTAGAGAGGGCTTGACGGAAAAAGAGAGAGGTGTGTGATTGTTGGAGGTGAGTAGGTTAACGTGAGAGAGAAGATGAAAGTTTTTATAGGTTTTAATTAGGTTTATTTAATCAATTTTAAATTTTAAATTTTAAATTTAAAAAATCTAAAATTAATTAATTATTAATATAAATTAATGTGGTTTTGTTTAATTTTTGGCTGATAATCTTTTGGTTCTATATACTTTTCCAATTACATATGTATTTGGTGCCTGATTTTAATGGTTAATATTATTTTGGTGTACAAATAATATTTTTATATAAAAAATGTGTGTATATTATACCAACTTCAACAAGATTTATTCTAAAAATCTTTATTCTCTGTCTAATGCTTTGGTAGATTCAACTTCAAGATACAAATTTCTCTCCTCATGAATACTTACTCGAGATATAATCAAATCCTTATATATGAACTTAATTAAGAAAAGACATCTTTCATTGCTTTTAGGAAAAATTATTGTTATATAGTTATGCCCTTCGAATTGAAAAATACAAGAGAAACATATTAGCGACTAATAAATAAATTATTTTTCTCTATTTAAAAAAATTGATAGAGATTTATGTAAATGATATGTTTGTAAAAACTTAAAGCGAGACCAACTTGCTGACCAATATGTCGAGGTATTTAACATTACAAGAGAATATGAGATGAGACTAAGGCTGAGTTTGGTAAAGCTTTTTTAAGAGGTGCTTGTGCTTTTTAAAAGCACAAGCACGTCATTTTGCGTTTGGTAAATTAAAAACCCCAAGTGCTTGTGCTTACGGCTTTTAAAAGTTAGGGGTGCTTTTGAAAGCACCTATGGGGGAGCTTTTCAAAGCTGGCTTATGCTTACCAAATTTTTTTCATTTTCCCGCACATATTTCTCGCTATTATATTGCCATTGAAATCTTCATATATTTCTAACTTCTCATCCTAACCTTCACAAATTCTAACACAATCTTCATATATTTTTTATTTTTCAACCTAATCTTCATATATTTTTTTTATTTTTTATTTTTAGTGATGATATTTAGGATAAAATAAATTTTTATGATACTTATATAAAATTTTAAAGTTAAAAAATAAAAGAATTTATTTATTATATTTATGTTTATTATGAATTTTTATTTTAACATTATTTTATTTTAAAATATTATATAAATTTTTAAAAAATTTGAAAAAAAATTTTTTTTGTTATAAACATGTTTATTATAATTTTTTCAACTTTTAAAAGTTGTTTTACCAAACATAATTGTGGTGCTTGTACTTATTAAAAGTCATTTTTAATTTGATTTTACCAAACGCAAGTGCTGCAGCTTTTAAAAAGCTATCTTTTAAAAGACAACTTTCATAAGCTACTTTTAAAAAGCAAAAGCTTTACCAAACTCAGCCTAAATCCCACTAAATATGCTTTTGCAGTAGAAATTGAAAAATTCTTCGAATTTATGTTCACTTAGAGAGGCATTAAAATTAACCCATACAAATGCAAAGCAATTTTGGAGATGAGGAATTTGATTTATTTGAAAGAAGTCTAACAATTGACTGACAAGCTGGCAGTTCTATCCAAATTTTTAACTGACTCAAGATTGAAGTTGCTACCATTATTTGTCATCCTTAAAAAAGGACACAATTTCTAATGGATTCAATAATGTGAACAAGCTTTTTAATAGTTTAAGAAATTTTTGAGTCACCATCCCATTCTGACCCAACTTAAGGTTGGAAGAACTCGTGCAATGTTTAGCTGTCGTTGACAAGCCGTAGCTTTCACTCTTGTCCAAGAAGATGAAGCAGGACAAAAACCTATTTACTTTACAAGTAAGATGTTGCAATGGGCTGAATTGAAGTATAAGAGAATTGAGAAATTTGTTTATATCCTTGTTTTGGCTTTCAGAAGATTGTGACTCTACCTCCAAACTCACACCATCAAAGTTTGAACTAATCAATCCATTAAGTAGATCTTATAGAAAACACATATTGCGGGATGAATGTTACAATAGATTGTTGAGCTGTCCGCATTGACTTCAAATACGAAACTCGGACAACCATCAAATCGCAATATTTGGTCGACTTTCTAGCAAAATACATAGGAGAACAACAAGGGAGCCCACTACTTGAAACTTGTACATGGATGGTTCATCAAATAAAGTTAATAGCGGAACAGGAGTCATCTTTGAAAATGAAAAAGGAACTTGGTTAGAGCTCTCCCTCAAGTTCAACATCCTGGCCTCTATAATAACCAAGGTGAATATGAAGTAGTGTTTGTTGGTTTGTGAATAACTAAAGAGGTCGTGGCCTTGAAATTAATAGCCTTTAGTAACTCTCAAATAATAACTTCAAATGTAAATGGTGAGTATCAAGTCAGAGATCCCAATATAAAAAAAATACTTAGAGAAGATGTTAGTCCAATTGGCTAAATTTCAAGAGGCTGAGGTTATGTATATTAGGAATTAAATGGTCGAGCTAATGCCTTATCCAAACTAGCAGTACAAAGTCGGGGGACAATAATAAAAACTTAATCCAAGAAACGTTGTACTCACCATCAATAGTGAAAGAAATCAACAAGTCGGATAGACTGACAGTTTCCAGCATGAATTTGGGTTGGATGACTCTCATCATAGAATACCTAAAATTTGACCTCCTTCCTTAAGGAGAAAAGGAAGCAAGATTAGTAAGAGAAGCTCAAAACTACACATTGATTCATAATGTCCTCTATAAAAGAAGGATATCTACACTATTGTTAAAATGTATTCGTCCTGACTTAAAAAATGGAAGAAGTCCTAGATGAAAATCATAATAAATCTATGAAAATTATCAAGGAATAAGCTCATTGACAAAGAAAGTTCTACGAACTGGCTTCTACAGAATTTACAGAAAGATGCAACCGACTTGAGAGAAGATGTCCACCTTGCCAACTACATGCTAAAAGTCTTACAGCAAATGGAGCAAAGGTGGCGTCGACAGTTGGAGAATAATGAGACAATAATGGCTGGACATTGGAGCATAAAGGGACGGGTGCTAGAGTGGGTAGATGGAGACTTAGGGTTGTTTTTTGAGTTTTGAAACGAAGAGTTAAGAGGGAAGTTGATGATTTCTTATTTTATTTTAGGAATGTTTTTTTATTTTAACTTTTTTTTTACTCTTAACCGCAAAACAGTATCAATTAGAGTATTTCTCAAAAATCTAACGAGTTTCAGTTTGATTATTAATTTCTAGCTACTTTACCAATTCAACAGCAATTTTTAAAATTGGTGGTTTTTCTTGTCACTTGAATCAATTTTTTAAATAGTTTCGATTTGATAGGTTCGATTGATAGATTCAAATTAATTTTCAAAATTATAACTAACATCGTAAATTCATAATATTTGAATTTGTGTACTACATTAAAAAAAAAAAAAAAAACTTAATG